>NW_020664613.1:4075194-4088354 GCF_002925995.2 Terrapene triunguis | reverse complement strand
TTTTTTTTTTTTAACTAGATTGTCAAATAAGTCCTTGTCATTACAAGGAAAAAAGGCGTGTTTTAAACATGTGTTACTTAAGACATATTAAGATCCTAATGGAGACAGTGCAATTTGTGAAGAAATGGCCTAACTTGAGTTAGTTAACATATTTATAAAGGCCAGTCTGGATGCTCCCAAAATGTTTATATTTTATCCTAAATGTAAATGGCAAACACTTTGAGACCCATAGATAGATGTGCCTATAGAAATGCAAAGTACAGTTAGAACTCAGCTCCTTATTTTAGAGTCTGTCTACGCAAGGAAGAAAGGTGCATCACCAGCTAACGATTATAAAGGCCCTAAACATTGTCTACACTGGGATTTAAAGGTGTGATGTTGCATCATGTCAGCTAGCTCCATCTAACATCTGCTACAACTCTAGTGATGGTGGGATGTACCATAACACGTGCTAAGCTGGTTACGTTAAAGCCTAAATGATGAGCCTGCCCACCCCATGATAGCTGTGCATATAACTGATTTTTTGCTTCTCTGGCAGTTCTGAAAAAAAAATTAACAAACTAATTTTGTTTTGGGTCAACTGAAAACTAGAAAACATTGGAATTTTTGGCAAATCAACAAGTCAGAAAAAAAATTCATTTTTGGGTTGAATATTCCCAGGGAGCAGGGACTGGAACACAGGGGTACCCTTCCCAGGGGAATGCCCAAAGCACCAACTGATAGAGTCATTCTTACTTGCTTTCTCTCACCCCCAAATACTATTTAATTATTTTATGCAAAGTGGAGTAGCTCCAGTAAGCGACACCCAGCCCTGAATACCCTAAAGCCCAAAGTACCCCAGCCCCTTTTATGACATACCGATTTTCAAATAAATCTCCCCCTGCATGTGCATTTTAGAGCACTTTGACTATTCAAACCAGCTTCTTATGGGGGTGGGAGGAGGCTGTATCTGTGGAACCCCCTTTTTAAAATCTCTCTCTCTCACATGAACTGTACAGCAATGCGACAACACCACAACCATCACAAAAGGTTGCTAAATAGGGCCCTTAGTCCTTTCTACTCTTGACAAGCCTGCCCTTAAAGTGCAAACCTAACAAAGGTAGAACAGACTCCCAGATTCTTGTATTATTCTATATCAGAATAAATTCCTGCTGTGCCTCTGAAACTCTTATTTTGCCAAGACACTTCTGATCGCCAACTATGCTTCCATGTCGTTTCTCAGTTCAGTGGTGTCACCTTATGCACTCTGAAGGTGGTAGAGCTGCTCAGTTTAACTTCATGGCCCTCAGACCTTATGAATGCTTGAAGTGACCTCCTGAACACTGAGCCAACATCAAAGCTTGGCCATTGATATGTATCAGAACTCTATAGGTGATAAGGTTGCAGTCTCACTGATGAACAGCTTAAATCTGTTATCCTGAGTCTACATCCTGAAAATCCAAATGCTCTTGTACCGTAACTTTTCCTGAGTGCTCTCTAAAAACACAATATCTGTCAACTTTGACTAACAAGTGCTTGTTAATCCCCTTGTCATGCTGGCATTTGGTTGAAATATTCCACCATCATATGCTTCAGAATATCTTCCTTTTTTCCAGGCAACAGCTAAAATTTTTACTACAGTATTACGAAATTTTAATCACTGTTAAAAGGTTCCCTAATGACTATAATAAAGGACAATATTTTATTGATGTCAGCAACTATCAACTGACGTACATACAGCAGTACTTTTTAATCTGCTGGTGTGCTGTAGGCTTACATATCTTTGCCGCAGTGCCTAGAGCAACATCTGCTGGTGTAGCTCAGCTGTGACATAACAGGTTTACTAGCAGGGCTAATGAAGTTATCATTGTGGTTGTGTCTCATCACTGCAGGGTCAATTTTTCATTTCCTTAGAAAACCACCCCAGGTCAAATGAAGCTGAGAAAGGAAGAGTCCCTCAGCTCCACCCCATCTGGAAGTCCAAAACCTCACTGTTCATGGTATAGTTGAATTGCCATGCCATCAGCATCAAAGTCCAAGAACTGACTTTCAGGCTCTTCAATAGAGTAGGCTTCACAAGGTTAGATTCCCTAGCATGTTTAATTGTGTCAACTGTTGGGGTAACAATTTCAAGAAATGTATAACCCTCTGCTGTTCTTCTTTCCTTAAGATTGTAGATGTGCTTCTAAAAAAATTGATATGAGGATGGACTGTAAGGAGAAAGATGAAACATCTCAGAATCTTAAACAGATGCAAAATGATGTAATCATATGAAAGATAAAAAATAGCACACACAAAAATAAGTGGGATCATAATCTAGTGGTTGTAGCACAGGACCAGGAATATGGAGTTCTGGTATCAAGCCCCAGATCCGCCATTGATTCCCTGTGTGACCTTGGAGAAGTTACTTAGGTCCATATCCACAAAGGGACTTAGACGTTGCAATGCCTACGTTTTAGGCACCTAGGGAAAAAAATCACTGGAACAGGAATGGGGATCCATGAGCCTGAGCTATGTACCCAGCCTCCATGTACAATGAATGGGGAAAGACAGGTGCCCTTGAATGGGATCCATAAAAGCCAGCACAATAGATGAGGAGGCACCTAGGCTAGTCAGTGGGAGATGCTGACAAATGGCAGAGCTTAACACACACCCTTCTCTTGGCATTCAGTGCGTAAGACCGGGCTGGAGGGAGGCGCCGATCTCTCCTAGCCATCTGCAAATGGGAACCCCTCTCTGGGGCATCAGGCTGTCTAGCTACCTAAATAATTTCTGGCAGGAATGAGTTAGGCACCTGCCTAGCTCCCCCTAGTATGGTGAGAAAGAGGAGCCTCTTTCATAACCTTGAGCCCAGAGGTTAGGGTACTCACTCAGGAAGTGGGAGACCCTGGTTTAAAGTGCCCCCACTACTGATGAGAAGTCATTTGAACAGGGGTCTCCCCCGCTCTGGTGAGTGACCTAACCACTGGGCTATAGAGTGATTCTCACTCTTTTCTGGCTAATTATTAATCAATTATTATGGGACAACTTCAGAAGGAGAAATGAAGGGAGACCCACATCAGACTATCCCATAGACTTGTGGTTAGAGCACTTACTTGAAGGGTGGGAGACCCCTGTTCAAACCCCTTCTTCTCATCAGGCAGAGGGAGGGTCTCCCACATCCGAGACAAGTTCCCTAATCACTGGGCTCAAAGGTACATGGAAGGCTGCCACTGCCTTCCCCTGCTATCTTGGGAGCTAGATGGCCTCTGAGCACACCCATCAGATTGGGCCCAGAATGCAATGGGCACGTCTCCCTGTAGTTAGTGGCTCAGGTGGGAGCTAGGAATCCAGACACCTAGAGTGAGGCTGCAGTGCAGATGCCCAAAGTCAGCAAGATAGCCACCTAAGAAACGTGTACCCTGAAAATGTAGGTGCCTACATGGTTAGGCAGCAGTGGAAGGGGGAGGGGAGGGGTTTGTGTATCACAGTAATGCCTAAAATTGAGAGTTAGGCACCTAAGTGTCTTTGAGGATCTGAGGCCTAGCCTCTCTGTGCTTCAGTTTCCCATCTGTATTATCAGAATACTACTTCTCTCCCCCCAGGGTTCTTCTGAGGCTTACTTAGTATTTGTGAGGAACACTGCAATTCCCAGATGAATGATAATATAGAAGCATTGTTATAATAAATAACAAACAAAGGAGCACCAGCCATCCCAGTCCAGCCTTGGATTGCAGAGCTTGGCCAAGAGGGAAGTTCACACCCTGAGACAGTACTATGCTGCCAGCCAGCCATTGCCTTTCAATGATGTCTTGACTAGATGGTAGTATGCTGTCCACACTAGACAGTGTTGGGGGAAGGAGGTTACTCTCTGATCCACCCTTAGCACAACTGAACACATGCTGCATGTTTTACAGGGTCATATTACTGCCAAGCAACCTCTTGCAACTATTACTCCCCTCCCTTGCCCTCTGTCTTAAACAGAGTATCTTCTTAATTCCTCCTCCTCACCTGCCAGTCATTCTGTAGCTGAGTTGGTAGGCTAGAACTCTCTTGTGTTCTTCTGGGAGACACCCACCTCAGATGTACTGTGGAAGATTTTACAAGGTTTCCTGTCCCCCAACTGGTTCCTGCTCCTTCACCTCTAACAATGACAGGCACCTCCCCATTCCCCCAAAACAAAGAGACTTATTTGTCATTTGGGGTGGTTACACTGTCACTTCCTCCCCCACCTTCACGTCCAGGAAGGTTCCTGCTCACTATAGCCCCCAAGACAGAGATGCTGGAACTAAAGGTGCTGGAGGTGCGGCAACATCCCCCGGCTTGAAGTGGTTTCCATCATATGCAGGGTTTACAGTTTGTTTCAATGGCTTTCAGCACCCCCACTATAAAATTGTTCCAACACTCCAGCCTCAAGATGGTCACACAACCTCTCCTTCAACCTCAGACACTGCTGCTGTTTCAGCAAGCATTGTGGGTAGGTTCCAGGCCTCACACCAGCAGGTT
Source organism: Terrapene triunguis (assembly GCF_002925995.2). Lineage (NCBI taxonomy): Eukaryota > Metazoa > Chordata > Testudines > Emydidae > Terrapene > Terrapene triunguis. The sequence goes on along the minus strand of NW_020664613.1, from coordinate 4,083,890 downwards.
GCTTACCTCAAGCTGTCTAGAGTGGCTCATAAAGGTGACTACCAATCTCAGGGCAGACTTTTACAAATCAGGGCACAACCTCAAACTGGTTGTTTGTTTTATATTTAGATTTCACCAATCAAGTATGCACTCCTTGCGCACTATAACCACCTTAACATGGAGACACAGACTGTCCCTTTGGGTACTCCGGTCTATCTTGCCACCTAGGTAAGTTTGCCTTTGTGACTGATGGTCCCCTACCAAAAAAATCACAACAATATTCATGTTACTCCCAGTCCCAAAGGATTAGTCACTTACCCCAGATCAGTTGTACCTCAGATCTCACACTAAAGACAATGCTTGCAGCCAGTCCTATAATAAACTAACTAAAGATTTATTAACAAAAAATGAGAGTTATTTACAAGGTTAAAGCAGGTAAACACATACACACAAATGAGTTACAGTCTTAGGTTCCAAAAAGTAATGGAAGATGCTGTAATGTGTAAGATCTATGTCCTTTAGGGCTAATCCAGGCCAGGAACTGGGGAACTCTTGCTTATGCTTACAAATCTACGCCCCTCAGAGTTCAAGCAGCACAGAGATACAGTTCCTTCTTGTCAGGGTGGTTTAATTCCTTTCCCCCAGTGTTCATGCTGATGCAATGAATGCACCTGCATGTCTCCTCTTGATGGGGTGAGGCATGAGGGGGAGCAATCAACAAAGTCTTTTTTCTTTGATGTTTCACAATGGCTCATTTGGTTTCAATGAGCTTTGGTGGGCAGGACCTAACACCTTCTGTAGGATGCCAGCATTTCTACATTAATTAACGCTGCTTTCCTGTTTGATGACTTACATAATTATAGAGGCTTACAATGCAAAAACTTAATATAGTATCTGTACCCCATGTTATAAGTAAGATTAATACATGCAGCATCCTACAAGCATTTCATAAAGTCTAAACACTAAACACATTCTTATAAACTTAACACACAGGTGAGCCTAACTGGTTTCCAGCTATGCATTTGTCAGTGTTCGGTGAGGCCTATGCATGAGCTGGCACCTGGTCTGTCAGCATCACACCCCACTCCTGAGCATGCACTGAAATAGCGACAAAAATGATTAGGGGTATGAGGAGAGATTAAAAACACTGGGACTTTGGGGGGATATGACAGAGGTCTATAAAATGGTGACTGGTGTGGAGAAAGTGAATAAGGAAGTGTTATTTACTCCTTCACATAACACAAGAATTAGGGGTCACCCAATTAAATTAATAGGCAGCCGGCTTAAAACAAACAAAAAGAAGTACTTCTTCACACAATGCACAGAAACTTGTTGCCACCAGATGTTGTGAAGGCCAAAACTAGAACAGGGTTCAAAAAAGAACTAGAGGATAGGTCCATCAATGGCCATTAGCCAAGATGGTCAGGGATGCAACCCCATTCTCTGACTGTCCCTAGCCTCTATCTGCCAGAAGCTGGGAATGGGCAACACTTGATGAGTGCTTGTTCTGTTCATTCCCTCTGAAATACCTGGCATTGGCCACTGTCAGAAGACAGAATACTGAGCTAGATAGAACATTGGTCTGATCCATTGTAGCCATTCTTACCCAGCAGATTCAGCTCCTGCCATTCCTACCCCTTCCCTAGAAATCCCAGCCACTGAGCTGATCCCAGGGTCCATACGAGCTAGTTCGTGCACAACCAGCTAGTGCAGACTAAAATTTAGAAGTCTCTGGGTTTTTTGTTGTTGTTGTTGCCTTAAATTATAATAAAATTACAGTCACTTGGTTAAATCCAATACTCATGTCCATCTTCACTGGCCCTTGCCATTCACAATAAAACAGATTTTTCTCTTAGGGGGCCCCTGTATATAACTAAGATTTATCAAAGGATTTTAACACAGTACAGTGCAGTGTTATTGTTTTTAAATGCTTACCTTTTTTTATTATCTGTTTGTCCCTTAATCTGCCTCATAAATCTCATTCAACATGGACCCATTTTACGTGACGTGATTTGCTATGAAAATATGTTAACACTACTACAGTGCAAAAATAAATAACAGAAAAGAGCAAGCAAAAGGGAATGTGTCATATACTGACTACAGGGAAACAGTGCAAAACATCTAATCATAGCAGTGCCAGGAAACTTGAACCTGTCCAAAAAGATCCAGAGCTCTCAATGTTTAATTGCTGTTGATGGCTGCTGGTCAGTCATGCATGACAATGTGTGTGTCACGCTGCTTCCTGCCTGTGTTCATTCCTGTCAGCCTTCACTCCAGGTGATGAACACTGCTTCTCTGACCATACTGAAAAAAGAAAGGGGGGAAAAAAAAGCCCTCACAGACACAAAGAGACATGAACCCAAATAACCCAAACCACAGAAACAGAACACCAAAAATGGACATCAAAGGCCAGCTTTTATCAATCATCTTCCTATCTCCATTTATGCTTTGGAAAAAAAATATGTGTGGCATCTGTGACCTACAGTATTCCAATTGGCAAGATTCAAGTCTCCTGTTTGGTTGATTATATGTTTGAACACATGCTTGGGGCTGCATGGAGCAATTTGAATTACAATTGAGGAGCAATGAACATTATCATTTTTGGTGAACTGGAGCTTTAAAAACGTCTTCCGCCAGCTAGCAAGAAAGAAAGCTAGTGGGAGAGGCAGGGGAGATAGGAGATTTGACTTAAAAGGTCTGGAAATTGTGTAACAGCTTTCCACCTTTTTCTGAACGTGATTGTTTAATGGTGTATGCATCTGGGCCCAGATTCAGCAGAGCACTTAAGCATGCATTAACCTTAAGCATGTGAGTTATCTCATCCCTATTCAGGATAGCACTTAAGCTTAATTTTAATCATATGCTTAAGTGAAGAGGCGTGGGATCACTCACATAGTTAAAATTAAGGATTTGCTTAAATGCTTTGCTGAGCTGGGGCTCTAATAACTCAGTCCTATGTCCTTGTTACGTTGGTAATATAATGCCGAAGGAGTGTTCCTCTTACACCTCCTCTCTTCTCAGATCATTACTTTATGCTTGCCTACCTACCCTCACTCTGCACTGGGCACAATGTGTTTCTGAAAGTTGATACATTTATTAAACATCCAGAATGTATCTGTTGGCCCTCATTCAGGGCGTGATCCAGCTGCCATTGAAGTCAATGGGAGTCCTGGCATTGACTTCAGTAGCAGCTGGATCAGGTCCTCTATTGGCATCCTGTATGAATCTGCAGAAATCACATAGTCGCTAAGGCTGCGAAAACCAGCACGGTGAGGGGATATTCTTTAACAAAAACAGACAAAAACATTCTTGGGATTTCTTGCTCCATAAACATTGGGTAATTTTAATTACAGTCAAGAGATTTAGATTAAAGAGTTAAAGTATAATTTGCAGCTCATCACATTTTAATAAATTAGAATATGGAATTTGTCATTATTTTTGGTGATCTAGTTGTTTGACATTTTATTACTCTGTCCATGTAGCACCTTCATTCATTTTTCTGATAAATTGGGGGTCAGGGTGGAATACAGATCAAGTCATTGTTTTTTCAGTGTATTTCAGGCTCATTTGATGAGTATGTTGCATCCTCTCATGTAATATTTTAAAATAAAAAGATCACATATATGCATGCACGCACACACAAATAAAAGAGCAGACACAGTGGGCGTGATGCTGATCTCACCCCCAACGGACTTCATGAATAACTCCACTGAAGTCCAGGGCCACCCAGAGGATTCAGGGGGTCTGGGGCAAAGCGGGGGAGCTTGCACTCACCGGGCGGTGCTCTGAGTCTGCAGCAGCGGCATTTCAGCGGTGGGGTGCCCTTCAGTCGCTCCGCGTCTTCGGCAGCACTGAAGGGCCCCCCGCCGCCGAAATGCCGCCAAAGACCCGGAGCGACTGAAGGGCCCCCCTGCCACTGAAATGCTGCCGAAGACCCAGACCACCGCCGGGTGAGGAAAGGGATTCTCGGCCAGGGCTCGCGGGGCCCCTGTGGGGCCCAGGGCCTGGGGCAAATTGCCCCCCCGTGGGCGGCCCTGCTGAAGTCAAAGGAATTACAGCAATGTAAAACTGGTGAGAGATCAGAATCAGGCTCAATAGCAATGACACACAACAGACATACAAAAGTATTAAAAGTGCTCTCTGGGGGCTTGGTCTACATTATTGTTTCATATATCAGCTTTTCCAGATTCTACATTCAGAGCTGAGCTGATTTCCTTCTATGTCTCTGAACAGAGACTATAAAGGGATTTTTTATTTATTATTATTAAAGATGAGATATTAACAGAGATGAATAGGCGTAAAAGGAAGAACAGTTTTACTAGATCCATGTTAGTTAATGTGTGTGCTTGGTCTTATTCATCACAAATTAAAAACTATAGCCGAAATAATGCTATAGGAAAGAGCTAGGGTATATTCAAATATCCAATTATTCATATTATGAACTGCTCTGCAAGGAAACAAAAGTTTGCAGGCCTTTTTTGAAAGGGTTTAAACATGAGGGGAAAATATTTAAAACTTGACTCTCTCTTTAGGCCTCTACTATCAATGAAAAAATCATACATATTGTAACATGGAAAAGTGTGTTCAGGAAGGCTTGGCAAACGAATAGTAAATATGGAAAAACTCCCTGGATGCCTAGCCTATTAAAATCAGGGTTTGGATGCATTAGCAGAGTTCTGAAGTAAAGCTCAGACCTCAGTTCTGCACGTAACGTGACTGAAGAACTTTCTTTTACACAAGTTTGTTGCTCATCTTATATTCCATTAATAATTTCAAATGCTACATCGCAGTGTTCCTATTTATTGTGACCGCTAGTTTAGCTGGGCACAAGAACTGAAAATGAGAAAGTGTGTGTTTCTTCCTTACTTTATTCCTTTGATGTGTTTAGTGTATATTATTACAACAAGAAAATTTAAAGTCGAAATAATTCACATAAAAATTGCTGTTTGTTGTACTGAGAAGGCAAGATGACAGTGAAAACAGGATTATCTATGGGTTGGAAACTTGGAGCCAAATCCTCAACTTCAGTGGAAATGTGTATGAATAAGGATTCAGTAAATTGTTCAGGATCTGGCCAGAGGTGGCTAGTAAAGCTCACATAAAATGAAACTGCACATTTAATTTAATTTCATTTTAAATGCCTCCTAAAACCAATTGTTGGAATACATAAATTCTGTAGCACTTAGAATTTTCATAAATCAACCATGTTTATCCATCTCTCTTTTATTCTGTAAACATTAGTCATGTACACCATAGCATATAATGCTTCCTCCAGTCCCTGGTGACTTTCACATTAATCTAGTATTTTTTAAAAACAACACTGTTACATGTAAAATTACAGTTTTGACCATAAACTCATTAGAAACAAATTGTGGTAGTCTGTGCTCCTGGTCTCTTTGGCTTTCTTAGTTTTCCATTTCCATTTTTTTATTTTACATTACTGGTGCAAGTATTTTGCTGTTTGTTCTTACAAAACAGGGATCTCTGGAGGGTGGCAACATAGCGTTTTTATTTTACATGATACGAAATAAATAAATAAATAAATAAAAGCAACTGCTTTGCCTAAGCCACAACTCTAACATAAAATGGGATGTCTGATATCTTTTACATTCTGTAATGAATGTTTTTAAAAACTAGAGACAAAAGTTGAATTCTCTTGAAATACAAGGAGCCCCGTATACTCTATCCAGAAGCTACATACAGTATGGACAGGCAAAATGATAACTCCCTCACACGGCTCTGTCATTGTAACTAAGCCCTGACATGAAAGCCTTGAGGGTGTGGTTAAAAAGGACTGACTGCCTTCCAGTGTGCTGAAAGGAAACTTCAGCATCCTTGCTCATTCGGTTTTTGTATAAAAACTGACAGATGTGTCAAAGGTGTGATGGTTTTGTGAATAAGTAATAAGTCCTGACAAGTTGGGCCTTATCATTCCATTCAGCCTAAGGTGAGGCAGGGGCCTGAGGTAATAACAGAGGCTACTTAAAATCTCTAGATGGGACTTATGTGATGACTAGCCTCATTCATCTATGCAATTGCTGATAAAAAATATTTTTGATGACAAATATGTCTGGCCAAATCATCCCTGGTGTAATTCCATAGAGGCCAATGGAGTTACACCAGGGATGGATTTGGTGTCTCTGATTTATTTTAAATGAAGGCTACAGGAGCTTTGCCATAAAGGCAGTTGCCTGAATCAAAAACCTTCTTCTCCAATCTCAATACAGATTCAAGTGGTACACATTTTATAATAAGGACAATGATTACCAGATTGATTTATAGGCACTTTAGTCAAAGGCTATGTTAGAGCATAGATCCCAGAGGTGAAAAAGCAATTATTAGTCTGAACCAGCCTGATCCCTAGATATCCATAGCTCACCTTACACTGAAGGATCCATTTCAAATGCCTTTGCAAACAAAACAAAACAAACCCCTCTCTAAAATTCTTCTCTTAGCAAAAGGAGGAAAGAGGGGCGATGTAAGGAGAACAAATAAAGAGAGTGATGTTCAAGTAGAACCAGTGCTACCAAAAATTAGAGGGAAATAATTGTTGTAATCTATAAAAGGGAGAAATAAAATGTTTGCATGCCAGACTTCTGCTGTTACTGGCAAATCTTAAATTTACATCCTGTACTCAAAGGTCGGGATAGCGAGGTGAGCAGTATAGGTGGAATATTCTGTAAAGCTGGATTTTTATGCAGGAAGCATATCTCCATGGGAACACATGAATGTCAGTATATTTTTCCCAGTAAAAGCTGATGCCCTTGCTACTTGATTTTCATTAAAAGCTTTCTTATGAGAGAATTTAAAAGGAAGTACAACAATACAGAAACAACAAGAGCTGGATGGATGAAGTGCAAGGCAGAAGCAGTGTCCCTCCTGGGGGGAGGGATAGCTCAGTGGTTTGAGCATTGGCCTGCTAAACCCAGAGTTATGAGTTCAATCCTTGAGGGGGCCACTTAGGGATCTGGGGCAAAATCAGTACTTGGTCCTGCTAGTGAAGGCAGGGGGCTGGACTTGATGACTTTTCAAGGTCCCTTCCAGTTCTAGGAGATGGGATATCTCCATTAATTAATTTACTATTTATTTATTTAGTGTTACTCCAGATGACTGACTAGCTCTTAAGCTTTGAGAAGGAATTCAGAGTTAGGGCAATGAGGAAGCCACTATGTATCTTCATACTTAGCTGCCAGTGGTGTGGATTGAGTCAGTGGAATCTGATATAATGTTTCCAGACCGCAGGGAGAAGAAAGGAGATCTGAAGACATCACTATTATTGATTTGTTCAATCTAAATAGACAAGACAGACAAAGGGTGAGGGAAACGCATGCAACATGTGTATACAATGATCTGTATGGTGGTTGGCAGATGGTATGGTAGCCACACAATTTTCTGGGGAGGGAGTGTTTTGTTTTATATGTATGTGCGTGTGTGTGGGCAAGTCTACACTGCAGCACTACATCGGCGCAGCGGCATCATTGGGGGCGTCCGGGATTTATCCTCCCTCCCCTCATGCAGAGTGCGGCACGGCTGATTGGGCATCTGGGCCTGATTTAGCTGCTCCCATTGGCCTCCAGCAGGCAGAGTCCCTCCTCCGCTCCCCCCCTCCCCCTGCCTCAGCGTCGCGTCGCAGCACTCTGGGGGGGGGTTGTGTGCTCCGCAGCTTGTTTGGTTTAGCTTCACGTGGAGCAGCATGGTGGTAAGGGGAGTCCCGGGGGGCAGTCAGGGAGCAGGAGAAGGGTTGGATGGGTCAGGAGTTCAGGGGGGGCTGTCAGGGGGCGGGGAGTGGGAGTCCCGGGGGTCTGTCTGGGGGCGGGGGGGTGGATAAGGGTTGGGGCAGCCAGGGGACAGGTAGGGGGTAGGGTCCTAGGGGGGCAGTTAGGGTGGGGGGGGTCTCAGCAGGAGGCAGTCAGGGGACAAGGAGCAGGGGGGGTTGGGGGTTTTGAGGGGGGTGGGAAGTGGGAGGGAGTGGATGGGGGTGGGGCTCAGGGGGGGCTCTCCCCCATCCTCTTTTTTGATTGTTGAAATATGGTAACCCTAAAAAAGCGGTGCCCTGGCTCGGCAGGGAGGAGCCGCCTTCCGGAGGCAACGGAAAGCCAGAGCGTCGGCTTGCAGGGGCAGCGAGCCCCAGCCATGGAGGAGACGGCGTGGCACAGGGAGGCAGCAGCCCTGCTAGGGGGGAGCAGCCGCGCCCCGCGCCCCTCCTGCCCAGGCTGCGGCCTGGCACGCCCTCCTCCCCCAGGGGCTCCTGCAGGCTACAGTGGATGCATGTGGTCGGCGGCCCCCGTGCACCCCCCGGGTACTCCCTCACCACGTTCGGGCTTTGCGGCTCCCAGGCATGTGAGCCGCCGGGGCGCGGGGCCCTGATCCTGTTCCAAGAGGGGCAGCAGCGGTGGTGGCTCACACTCCCGGGAGCCGCAGAGCCCAAGCGCGGTGAGGGAGCAGCCAGGGGGGCGCATGGGGGGCCGGCGCCTGCATGCATCCGCTGCAGCTTGCAGGAGCCCCCCGGGGGGGGGCACCGGGCCGCAGCCTGGGCAGGAGGGCGGGGGGCGTGGCTGCTCCCCGCTAGCCGCGCCGCCACCTTTGCAGGGCTGCTGCCCCCCTGCACCACACCGGCTCCTCCATGGCTGGGGCTCGCCGCTGCAAGCAGGACGCTCTAGCTCTCTGGTGCTTCCAGAAGGCAGCTCCTCCCTGCCAAGCTGCTGCAGCGGTCCAAG
>NW_020664613.1:3903872-4075094 GCF_002925995.2 Terrapene triunguis | reverse complement strand
GTTCAGGGGGCGGGGGGGAACCTGGTCTGGGGAGCAGCCCCTGGGCACGGCTGGCCCCTGGGGTCTATAAAGGCTCGTTGGGATTTGCCCCTCAATGAACCGATGTGCGGGGGGGCGGGGCGGGAAGGGTGTTGTGTTTCGGGGGGGCTGGGGTTGGTGGTGTTTTGGCAGCGCTGGGGGGGATCGGCCCTCAGCTGTTTTCTTTGGAGTAATATGGCCCTCGCCGCTTTACGAGTTGGGCAGGCCTGATGTAGGGCATACTTCCATGATGGGAAGCAGTGATTCTGACAAAGATGTGGGGATGGGGGTAGATCATCAGCTGACTATGAGCTCCCAATGTAATTCTGTGGCTGAAAGAGCTAATGGTACTCCTGGTATACATAAATAGGGGAATCTTGAATAGGAGCAGAGAGGTTATTTTATCTCTGTATTTGGCACTGGTGCAACTGCTGCTGGAGTACTGTGTCCAGTTCTGGTGTTCACAGTTCAAGGAAGATGTTGATACATTGTAGATGGTTCAGAGAAGAGCCATGAGAAAGGATCTGGAAACATGCTTTATAGTTATAGACTCAAAGAGCTCAAATCTATTTTTTTTAATAAAGAGAAGGGTAAAGGGTGATTTGGCCACACTGCAGAAGTACCTTCCCCTGGGGTATTTAATAGTGGGGTCTTCAGTCTAGCAGGAAAAGGTGTAATATGATCCAATGGGTAGAAGTTGAAACGGAACAAATTCAGACAAGAAATAAGGTGTAAATTTTTAACAATTAGCAGGTGGAACAATTTATCAAGGGTTGTGGTAGCTTCACCATCACTGGCAATTTTTAAATCAAGATTGGATGTTTAAGTAAAACGTATTCTCTAGGAATTATTTTGGGGAAGTTGTATGGCCTAGGTTATATACAACGTCAGACTAGCTGATCACAATAGTCCCTTCTGGCCATGGAATCTATGATTCTAAGGTCACAGAAAAGAGCCAATCAACAGAGGAGAAAAACTTGAGGCCTGTTTTCCTGAATGCAGGAACATTGTAAGCAGAGGCTGCATAGTGAATGGTTTGGAAGGCTATTAAGAGAACACAAGTGGTAGTAGGGATGGCTGAAATCCACCTCAGCTGGGTTGATCCAGTCTGCCACCAATGACTGGTAAATGAAGCAAAGTTAGGTCTACGTTTCCCAGCTTTGTTCCATTTACTGCCCACCCCCAACCCCTTTCTTTGTTTTAAATATTCCCTGACTCTTCTGGTCCTCAGGCTTGAAATGCGATGCCTGCAACGAACACTGTCTTCTTTCGACATTTTCACTCCCTGATGCTGCTGCTAGCTAGCTTAGAATTTTAAAGAGTGGTATGCACGCACATACTCAAACCCTTCTACTCTGAGGCTGTCGTACTCATCAAACATCGAGAAGTCTGTTTGCCAGAGTGCCACCGACACACACCGATGCATCATCCAGGCAGAATTTTGCTTCCCCCAGAGGTTAAGAAGCGGCACTGGAAATCCGCCTTCCCGCTGTTAATGTGGCAGCACAGAAGCCTAGTGTTTCTTACTTACGGTTTTATGTGACCCAGAGGCTCAATTAGAGGATAAGGTGGGGGTGGACATCTAAACCCTTCTTGCAGCCCCAAGAATCTCTCCCACTTTCATTTTATTTCCTACTTCCTCATCATCAAGCCCCATCACAGCAATTATCCCATCCCTCTGGCCAAACACAGATGGATACAATTCCCTCTGACTTTGAAGCCAGTCAACATCAGTCTTGAAATGGAGAGGTAGCTACAGAAAGTGACATAACGCACTCTTTCCAACCCAGGGGAAAAGCAGACACTCTCTGTAGAGCTCACAGCCCAAAGCAAAAGCCCTGCTCATTTCACTACAGCTAGAACACACATAAGGCTGGCCCTTGCTTTACTGTAACCCAGGTCATATCCACGTGTGAGGCAACTGCCTGAAAAACACCAAGTGAACCCTATTTCTGGTTAAGGCCTCAGACTGGAAGAACAAGGAAAGAGCTGTAAAGAGAAGAGAGGCTTTCATTCACTCTAAGAAGATATTCCCTCCAGCTCTAACTAGATATTGGATGAGAAAGAGATGGAAGAGCAGCAAGAGGCTAGAGACTTAAACAGAAACAGAAAAAGAATGATTGGTCACCTAAAGGGCCAGAGAAGAAACATCAAGAGAAGGACGTAAAGGATAAGGTACTTAACCTGCTTGGACTCTGCATGGATACAGGGGTCCACACTAGCATATTCCTTTGCAGAATCAAGGCCTAAATCTGACTCTAAAAACCAATAGAATTAAATAGCGAGTTATATAATTTCTATAGGATTTTTTAAACCAATTAAAGAATTTAATAGAAATAACATCCCTGCTCTAGCATTCTCTAGGTTGGTGTAAAAATCGACACAAGTGTTATTCTCTATTACATTCTACACGATTTTCTAACAAGGCACCAATGCTTTCATATTGGGCCACAGGGAGGAATTTGATAACACAGCAGAAAGCAGGGAACTGACTATTCTGTCTCTATTAGGATAGCTGGAAATTAAAGTAAGTGGGCTACTGAGAACAATGGGGTCAGAGCCAATGGAAAAGCAACTTCCAAACATTTCAATTTTAGGGGCTTCCAACTATGGAAAATTGGTGCCATGTGGCTTTGGCTCAGGTCAGGACACTAAGGAAAGAACATTTAAAAAGCATGACAGTCCATTTAACAAGCTTCTCTCTGCCACAGACACTACAGTCCCTTCAGCAAAGGCACGCTTGTCTGTGCATACGTTCTTAATCCATTTTGTAGGGAAAATATGACCAGAAAGGATAAGCACTTTTGGGGGGGATGCTGTGCGTGGTGGAAAAGCTCCACACTAGATTCTGCTGATAGGAGTAAGGGTTATGATGAATAAGAAGGAGCCATTGTGACCATAGTATTAGTTTTGTAACCAGTATTTCAACCCAGCTGAACACAGTATTGAAAGCTCCACTACTTTTGACTGTTAACAGAAAAATAAACATTTTATTTTCAAAGGGATAATGTTGACAGCAGAAGAACTAAAAATATAAACATGAATAAAGTGAAGCAGTTCACACGTTTCTGTCAAACCTTTAAAGAACCAGTTTGGTAACAAGAAGAATGGCCATAGGAACCAGAGTCCGTCTGAAGGGAGTTCTAGGCTCTCTGACAATGGTGAGGGCCAGGGGAAAACGCTGCTATGCCTACGTGTTCAGTCAGATGAAAGCAGAATTTTGAGGATGGTTACACATCTGAACGCAGACACAGAACAGACGTCTCTAGGCAAAGATACTGCCTGGGCTACTTGCAACATTCTTGCTGTTTTGAAAAGTTGATAGACTTGGGGAGAAAAGGAGGTGGAAAATAATGGGACAGTCTGGAGTTGCTTCTCTTCAATCTCGCTGCTTATTCATGCCATTAATATTTTAGGATGACAGAAAGAGAAGCAAGTTGGGGGTTTGAGTCAGAAAATAGGGGGCTAATTAATAGTTAATTGGTGGATTTAGAGTTTGTCATTTGTCATCATTACCAAATATTTTATACCTAATGTATCCTGTAATGCCAGATGTGTGCCAGGCGCCCATCTCTCATTTTGTATGTGTGTCTGGAAATTCTGGTTACTTGGCCCAGGTGCCAAAAAGCAATAGCCTTTTAAGCTCTAGAATAAATCGCTTTGGATACTTAGCTACCCAAGAGCAGAGAGAGACTTATATGGGAATTAGTTGCCCCAGCAGATGATCGGCTTATTCTACTAGCCTTTATAATTTTATCTTGTTCAGGAAGAATAGGATTTAGGAGAAGTCTGAGTCATTCTAATAAAACATATAATTGTGTCTGTGTTATAATTGTAAGTGTGGGATTATGCCTATTATTAGCTGTCTCAGTTGGCAGGAGCAGTGTTCTTAACCATGACTGAAGACTACCTCAACCCAGCTTAGGGTTTTGAGTTCAAAAGCATAGTAGAGTTTTGAGAGACAGAAGAAAAAATGGTTTCTTACCAAATCTTCTCCCAGGCAATCAAACAATATTGTGATACTTTACATTTATAAAGCATCCCAATATATTCCAAAGTAAATATATAAATACAGCACATATGAAGTGCATCTCCCATGGAAAGATAAACAATGAAGATCATGAGCACAAGCAATTGCACAAGGAGGGATGCAGTCCATGCAAAGTAGGTAGGGTGTGGGGTTTTATGGCCTCTTCTGAAAGACGCATACACAGTAAATTGTATGGAAATCAATGTATTGTCGTTGGAAAGTTAAAGGGCTTGGTAGATTCTGTTACCATTTAAACCCAAAAATCAATTGGTAGGAAACTTATGTTTTCTTGAAATCCTTATTAATAGTAGCTGGGGGATCCCCATGCATGCTGATTGACACTAGAATTGTTCAAATAGATTTTTCAGTTCACTGGCAATTAAAAAAGAATAATTTCAGGTCAAACAAAATGTTTCATTTGACCTGAAACAAAATGTTTCATTTAGGAATTGAGCACTTAACATTTTTAATTTCATTTTTAAAGGAAGTTTCAAAACAGAAAAGTCGTTTCCAATCAAAATGTTTCTTTTAGAAAATGGCAAAAATAAAACTGATTTTTTTAATTAAGGTTTTTTTCCAGCTGAAACAATTCCATGAAATTGCCATCAATTCACAAAATGTTTCAATGCCACCGAATCTGCATATTTTTGCTGCAAAAAATTGTTGGTTGAAAAATTTCGCCTAGCTCCAATTGAGACCAGTTTGCATATGCTGGGGGCTCTTTTATGTCATCTAAGTTTTAGTTATTGCTATTAAGATGTAACTCAATCCTTTCTGCCATACTTGATGAATGTATGAGTCTCATGCATTTCACGTATTGTGTCAATCACAACACAAGGGACAGGGCAATGGTGAATCAGGCCCCCTTGAACTTTGTACTGATAAGTATCTGTACTTACGTGCCACCTGTGATTTAAGAATCCCCCCTCCTTACACCCTCCACTATGGAGTCACAGGGACTACTCATGTGATCAAAGTTAAATATGTGCTTAACTGGTTTCCATTATTACAGCCAGAATGTTGCAGAATGTTAAAAGTTCAAGGCCTTTGTCTCTTCCCACTTTTAAAAAAGCACCTTAAAGATTTTCGCTAGATATTTTTAGAGTGATCCTCTAATTTGGTATCTTTAGGTTTTTTTAAAACCTGGTCAGCTTCACTTGTTTTTATGTACATGTATTTTAAGCAGGTGGAATTTGATTATGTTTTTATAATATTTGCTTTTATTCTGTTGTACAGCTCCCCTGGTGCTTTGGCAGGGGAACCGCATTAAAAAAAGAGATGAATTAATAAATAATAAGTAGAATTTAAGAAAGACAAACACTGGGGGTTTTTTTTTGCACTTTTTGCCAATCTATCATGTTTTTTTCTTAAGCAGACATGTTCTAATTTGAGGTAACCATGCAACCTGCTGAAAGATTTTTGACATGCAGAAGACGTGTCCTTCATCTTGATTTAATGAAAATGGTCATTTTGCTGTGGATTTGTGTGTTGTACATTCAGGAGCTGAATATGCCCATTTGACTTTTTGTAAGTATAAGATGCCCTGCAGATTGTTTCTATTGTTTTAAAATTCCAATTAACACTATATTGGTACTTTTGCCAAATGAAATTACTACCCATTTTTCAGATCATGATTGCTGTGTTTCAACTTTTAGTTGTTTCTCTTACCTTTATAAGTTATTCCTTTGTATCTCCTTTTTCCTTTGTACCTATGCCTGTTTGTCCAATATATCACAAAAACTGATTCTTCTTGAACCTCTCATTTTATCAGGCACAATACCATGAAAGGCAGTGATTTGTGGGCTTGGGCTAGCAGAGACAATGCATGCCTGGGTCACTAGTAATTAAGGAATGTCAGTGGTCAGGAAGGGGAAAATCAGTTCAAGCCAAACCGAAGCATTTAGATATTTTACGGCTGCATCCTTTTAGGCCTCTCTCAGCTTATAAATATTAATTTAAAGACTACCAACAAGGACAGTAAACGGATTTAAGCATAAAACTTCCTGTCAGCAGTGATTTATGCCCAATAAAAGGAGAGCTGGATAGAGAAAGCCTGCTTCGCTAAGTTTATGATAGACAGTGAAATAGTGCCATCAAAATAAAAAGGGCTTTCACTATGTCGTCTGCTGTATGGGGGTCTCCATTCTTAATAAGCATCATGGTGGTACTGTATTGTTTTCTTTTATAAACACATTTGACTTAGTGAGGGAAAGGTCTATAACAGTGCCTACAATGGCAATGAACTTGTGTGGTTTTGCATGATCAGCACGATATAAGCAAAATGATAATACATTATCCTTTTTTATATTAGTAGTAAAATCATATTGAATTTGGGTATGCCAGCATAAGGTGTCAAAGCTACATTTCTTTCATATGAATGCCAGCACTGCAAATACGAGGGGAAAAGTCAGAAGACCCTAGATAGTGCATTGAAATGGGCTTTGAAAATGCAAATACCAAACGAAACACTGATTTATTACTTAAAAAAAAACTCTTACAGGACCAGAAAGAAGAAACCAGATATTCTCTGTAAATTATAATATATGGTCAGAGAAAAAAGCATGAGTTTTTAAATTCTTTCCCCCGTTCTTCTGAAAATATCCAATTAATTCACTATATTATTCTTGCTCACAAACGTGAGCACAAAACACCTAAATACTTGCTGAGTGTGAGCTAAATAGAAAACTTTAGTCATGACGAAAGTATTAAACTGAATTTAATAAAATGAATGTCATATTTCCATCCAAACAGAGCGTGTGTGACCTCAACATGCTAAATTTAGCCTCTGTTGTACTCTTTAGCTTCATCCTGTCTCTGAAGCTAGATCTACAAATGGACACACAAAGCACACACTAGACTATCGAACAAGCTCACTTGTTCCCACATTCACTTTAGTAACAGAACAGCAGTTAAAACAGTAAAATACAATAGATACCCCAATATAGCTAGCTTTCTTCTTTTATTTGAAGTTTGCTAGTTTAATGCTTTGGGCCTAAGGCCTAGTAAAAGGGATTCCATTGTGAAGCTGGTTCAGTTTCCCATGGGTTCACTCAGTCATAAGAGTTATTTCTTTGTGTTGATACACTGGGCAAAAGCAGCACACCTTGCAAATGGCTGCCACCTTTGGAAAAGGGGAATTTATAGGGGGACTTTCTCCCAAATGAATGGGCATACATTGCTGTACATGGTCACTATGACTTGATAGTGAGGGGGGTCTTCATGGAAACTAATAAGTGGGTGACACGTGGAAAGGACAATGGAGCATGGAGACACCTATTTGGGAAAATACCCTTTTGAAAAAATGCTGTACATTACAGCAATGCTTTGTCGGTGGAATTAACATGAAACAAGAGTCCTTAGAGAGGCTCATTCTGGAGAGAAATGAAAAATACATAAAACTTTGTTTAATTTATGGAATTTATATGCTGCTGACCAGTAAGTATAAAGTTCTGTTCCCTTGGTCCTCACTATCACTCATGTATTACTTGTCAGTAAATGTGGTGCACTCAGAACATAACAGCTACGGTAATATTTCTGTTCCCACTGCAGCTTTACTACACCCATGAAACTCTGTAATCTTTAAATTCCCTCACTGTTAACATCTGCTGAAACATTATTGGTCCCAGCATAGCCAAGCTGCTCTGAAATTACATTTAGCAGAGTAGTTAATGCTAACAGTATAATTCTAGAAGCAACCATGTTTTTAAAAGGCTTTATAACTTGCACAAGGACTGTGCTTCCTTTTGCTTTTATTCTTTCCCCACTTTTCTGTTTTCTATCATTATCTCATTTGTATGCTAAGAACCATGTTTAAATAGCATTTTCTTGCATTTTTAGATCGATGTATTATAATTCTATTTCTTGGCCTAAATCTCCAAAACTAACTTCTGAAAACACCCTTTTAGTGTGCTAAAAAGATTCAGCTGCAGGATCGGATTATAAGTGTTTAGAGGGTTGAGGTTGGAAATTAATCAGGTTTTAATAAAACGAATATATTTTATCACCCAGCTCGGATGCGCTGCATGTTTTAAATTCAAATGGTCTTACACATAAGCAAAATAAACAGGTTGCATATAGCCTTTGCTAATGAGGATCCCACAGTATATTCATTTTCTGATCGTAAAGAGTTCACATATTCAGGGCTTTGCTTTTATAAGGGAATAGCTGCACAGAGGATATTTAAACTTAAACAGCATAGCTACTGACTGTTATAAACATAACAATGTAAACATTCTACTGAGATATTACTCAAAAAATTACAATACAAGCACAGTATGGTGCAGTATGCAGACCTGTATGCTAAATATTCCATTAATGCAATTGTTATACTCAAAGATAATTTAGTAACACGTTAACAGACCAAATAAACTTCAGAAAAATTATTATATTCACTCTCCTTGAGTGATTTTCCTCCAAAGAAAAAAGTTAAACTTAAAATTTGTACTTGCATGTCAATGGCTAGAGAATATATTTTATCCATTCAAACAATTAGCAGTTTCAAAATCATCAGGTGTGTGCACAACAATTCTGCCATCTTTGTTTTACAAAAATCAACACTTCCCTTCTGTAAATGAAGAATTATTTTATGTTAACTGTATAAAACACAGCATGTAAAATATTATGATTTTCACATATTTAGGATATTTACTTAACCAATATAACTGTATTTTTTCATTAAAAAAATACCTGTACTAATTTTAAATTAAAAAAAATATTTTAGTCGTTGTTGCATATTTACAAAAAGATGGCCCATAAAGCTTTGCAGCTTTAAGAATATTTATCTGCATTACCTAGACTTGCACAAGAATACATATAGTGCTCTCTATCTTAAATATAATTTGTGCCTGATTCAAACACAGTGGTAATGACATCTGTGCCAGATGATAGTTAACATTTGTCTGTCTCTAAACTCTGTTTTTATCTTCTCGTATCCCATCTACTTCTTTTGTTAGTATTTGCTGCATAGGTATCTATCAAGGCTGATTCCCCACTCTGGCACTTCGAGTGCAGAAGGTGAAGGCCCGCAAGGATTCTAAAAATTAATACTTGCCACTCCAGGCTTGTATTAAACTTCCAAGGTTACAACTTTTCTCTGACCTTGGATTGGTAGATGCTGCCACCACCCAAGTGCAAAACCCCTTTGAGAACCCAGGAAGGCGCACTTGGGAATTCCTTCCTGTGGGGTACCCTCAAGCCCTTTCACCCACTCCCCCATCTCCGTGGAAGAGCTGAGAAAAAAAAAGAAATCAGCTGTTGCCACCAGCTAATTAAACAACATGTGCACAAACCTCTTAGGACACAAAAATCCAATTCTGTTCTTTAAAAAAGGTCAATTTTATAAAAAAAACAAAAGGAAGAAAATACATCTAGGAACTTAGGCTATTTCTAGAGTTAAAAAGAGTAACTATGAGGATTAAGCATCAAGAATAGTTTCTTGAGGTCCAGCTTAAAGCTTAAAAGCAAAACAAAAGCACCTGGGGTTAGCACAGAGGAGTCCACAAGCCATAAAGAAATAAAAGGGATAAACCTAATCGCATCTCCCTAGACATTTCCTGATCTACTTACATATCTGGGGTTTTAAATGAGTAGTTTCTAGGTATAATCCTGATGGGTTTTCATACCTGGCTCAAGCTTCTCACAGCATAACTCTGCCCTGTCTGCCTCTTCCCCGGAGAACAGCAGACAGACAGAC
Source organism: Terrapene triunguis (assembly GCF_002925995.2). Classification (NCBI taxonomy): domain Eukaryota; kingdom Metazoa; phylum Chordata; order Testudines; family Emydidae; genus Terrapene; species Terrapene triunguis. The sequence continues at coordinate 4,065,354 of NW_020664613.1, read as the reverse complement.
AAAAGGGGAGTCTTGTTTCAATTTTTAAAAGTTCTAGCCTTCCCATTGGCTCTTTTGGCGAGGTGCCCATGCACTTCCTTTTACCTAGGCATAGCAGTGAGACTTTTTAACCCTTTACAGGTAGAGCAATTAAAGAAGAGCTACTAAGAGGGATTTTATAGCTGCTGGCTGGGTGTCCATAAAAGGGAGCTACCCCTCTCCCCCCCATTTATCACAGTATCGGTATCCATAGTGACATCATCTAATGTCAGTTAGAGCCACTCCATTGAAGGGGTTTCACAGGAGTGTCTTGCTGATAATTACTGTGGCTCCAGTAACTACAGTACTCAGTCAATTCAAAGGCCTTTATAAAAATTATCCAATCTGTCTTTATACATCCTCCTGTGCAGTAGTCCTGGAAAGACATTTTTAATAGGGATGTCTTTTGTTATTGTTTTCTTATTGTTTATAATCCTATATTATGGCCTTGCTCAAACTAGTAAAATAAAATGTTATAAATGAGGATTACTAAGGCTGAAGTATTACAGCATATAAATTATTTCAATTAATACAAAGTCTTCTTCTTGTTGGATGTTAGAGTGAAATAATGTGCAATATAATATGGTTTTGGAATCTGATTGTCTCTGTGTGGTGCTGTCATCCCCATATCTAAATTCCCAAAATAAAATAATAAAGTACAGCACCTGTCTGATCATGGGCTAGTTTACATATTAGGTATAGTATGCGCCAAATTGTTCACTTGGTAAGTAACCGGTCAGTAACACTGGAAAGAAAAATAGTAAATCAGAAGCACCTGTGAGGTTCATTGAGTGTGCCAGCAGCACCAGTGGCTGCTGAGAGTTTTAAATGCAGCTGGCCACAGCTCTTTGCCAGATCAGACCACAAACCATGTGAATGGCCTGGGTCTCCCCAGTCATCACGAAGTTGGAAGGCCTCTGAAAAGACAAGCTGAAACCCATTTTGTGGATCACAGTCACCAGTATCTCTACATGGAGGAGTCAATTACAAGCTCTTCTTTACTGTGACTTATGAGACTCAGGACTTGCATAGTTTTCCCATTAGGTGAGGCACTCAAGCAAAACTGCTAAATGTGTTTTCAGGGCAAACACCATGAAATTCATACATCTTTGGTCTAGAAATGGTTCAAAACCAGAGAAGATTTTGCAAAAGCACTCTTTTTTGCCTGTCAGCCTCTGGACATTGTTAGATAAAATGGAACTGGGAACCAAACCAACTTGGATGAAAATTTGGTTTTCGAAAACCTAAATCCAACTAACAAATTTTTTCAAAACCAAAACCTGGCCTCCTTGGTCCATGTCAACTCTGTTCAGGAGGGAAAGACTTCCAAGTGATGCTACTTCTAACTTGCAGCTTCGCAGACAGCATGGCTTTGAACAATACCATATTCTAAATGTTAATTTATTATGTTAAAAGTAGAAGTAAGGCAAGTGTAATGTTGTAATCTTCACTTAATTCACAACAATGTTGCCTGAATTAGACGGTGGTCTCCTTAAAGCAGGATCCACATTTTATAGGTCTGTACAGCACCAAACACATTGTCAGCACTGTACAAATAGTATGATTTCCTCTGTACTATATATTATGCTCTGTTTTCCGAAGTGCTTAATAAAAGCTACAAAAAATTATTCTGAAACAGCTCTAGAGATAATTTGAACCTGTTGAGTGATGCTATACCCATGTCATTTATCATAATATTAAAAATAATACTTAGTGCTCTAGAGCACGTTAGCACTTAATTTTTTTCCAAAGTATTGTACAAACATTTATTAATGATTTCATTAGTTTATTTATTATAATTATTATGGTCTGACTTGAATGACCAATATATGCACAACACTTTCCCCTCTTTTTAATGTATAATTCCCATTTCTGAAGAGCAAATACTCCCACAAATTGCCTTTCAGGAAGATAACAGCACTCCTTAGGTTTTAAGAGGCACTTGGCCTTTGGCCGACTGCCTTATCACATCATTTAAGATGCACTGACTTTCCTTAATTATAACATGGCTTTAGATGCCAAGGGACAGTTCCACTGCTCACACTAAGGATATGTCTATGCAATAATCAGGAGCCGCGAATACCGCACATGTAGGCACACCCAAGCTAACCTCGATCGACCTAGGTCCATAAAAATAGCAGTGTAGCTATGGTAATGTGCAGCAGTCTGGGTAGCCACCTAAGTACAGTCCTGCCTAGGACCCAAGGATGTACTCAGTCAGCTAGTCCATGCTGCCATGGATAGCCTGCTATTTTTAGGGAGCTAGCTGAATCAAAGCTAGCTTGGGTATGCTTACAGGTACTGTCCCGATTGCCGTGTAGACATACTCTCAGTCACAATAGGGCCGATCTAGCAGGGAGGAGGTCTGACTGAAGAGCAGTTCATTAAGTGAGCACTGTCCAATCTGTGCACTGAATCAGGCAGCGGTCCTGTGGAAAAAGAGTGTATGATTGTGTAATTAAAGACTGTATCATAATGCATACATTCTGGGGGCTGAATTAAGGTTGTAAAGGCAAACTCGATTCTGGTATCTCCTAGCTTTTGAGTACTTGACTTTACCACCTTGATCATCTTTTTTTTTTTTTAATTTTATGCGCGTAAGTTCCTACGCTTTTTAAAAATACATATTGAAAAAACTAAAGTTTCATCACATGGCATTATATTAATATCCACTTGGGTCATCAGCAGGATTGGAACTTTTAGGAGCCCAATGCAGACCTCTGCCATCTGAGCTCATGGAGTACTGGGTTATCGTCTCTATTTAGACCACCTCTAGAGGAGGATGAGAGAAACACTTTGTCAATGGGTTTCAGAGATATTTGTTGACATCAGAGGAATGAGACTCAAAAATCTTGGATTTCATTCCGGATTCTGGAGAGGAGCATGCTCTAGTGGGCACAAACTCTTCTGCCCACTCCCCACAAGCTTGACTCCTTCTGCTCATCCCCTCCAACCTCTGCTTGTCCTAGTCCTGTCTTTTCCTCACTCCAGGCTCCTCATCCTAATCCCATGCTCCTCAACTAGCCTGTCCAGTCACTACTCCTTAGGTGTCCCACCCCAGTCTCAATCGCCTTGCCCAGCAAGTCCTAATTTCACCCTTCTGAACTTTCAGTTTCAGCCTTCTTCCACCGCACACTCAGTCCTAGTCCCCTTGCCCAGCCAGTCCAATCTCTCCCCCTGTATTTGTAAAGCATTTAATATGAGACCCTGATCCTGAGTGAGAGGATGCTACTGTAATACAAATAATAATACAACAATAAACAGTAAATGATTATATGTGCTTTACACAGTTGTTTAACAGTTACTTTAGTCTTGCAAGTGACATGGTCATGGGCAGCATTCTACTGAGTGCTGGAGTGGACCAGTCACTCATGGTGGGCAAAGATGACTCCTTGAAACTGTTCTCACTCCTTGTGCACCTAGTTTCCATCTCTAGCTTTAATTTTCTATTGCAAAACTTACTTTGTGAGCTTGCTTGGATTTTGTACATTAGTTTTTTCCAACAGAAAGCAAAAGCAGCTTAAAAGGCTCACTCACCTAGAAACATCTGTTGAAATTAGCTATTTCAAAAGTATGCAGATATAATTTACATTTATACCCACTTTAAGACCCCTATACTCTGCCTGGGGCGTTTAAAGGTACCTTAGTATAAATGATAATCAAGTTTTAGGACTCTGCCGTACAATAGAATAAAGCCGGAAAGAATGGTATTAAAAAATGTCAGCAAAAATGGTGTCCTCCTTGTTTTTATGCCAGAAGCTCTTTTTTTCCCCTAGTGGAAAAGATGTTTCATAAAATAGCAAGAAAAAATGTTTTTGAAAAAGATTTTTTTAACAAAAATTGAATTTAAAATTGAAGAGCTATATTGTAACAGTATTAAGACACTCTTGGGCATGTTTTAATGGTCCATTAATACACGCCTCGGGTGGTTGAATGCATGAAGCTGCACATCCATGACATGTATTAATGAACCACTAAAACATGCCCTGTCGTGTGTTAATGCTATATACAAAGCCTGTAAAGACTCAGAAGTAAGTTTAAAAAACCTGCAGAATGTCATTGATCTTTGGAAAAAATGTTATGAGAATTGCCTCTGTGCATGTGGCAATTGGATTGTTCATGTATTCAGTGGATTACTCCACAATATTCAAGCAATAAGCTCTGTGACATCAATGGAAGGAGAACTATTATTAATTATTAAATTGCACCCCAAAGTGTAGTAGGCCTTTTATAGACATGCAAGATGACAAGTCTCTGCCCTAAAGGACTTATTACATAAGCAAACATGATACAGATGGTGATATGGTTTATATGAAGGAATACACTACTTTTGCCTACCTTTACTTCTTTATAGCCCTGGCCTATTTTCTCTCTCTCTCTATTTTCTCTAATTTAACCCTTTCATAAAAAATGCTTTAATTTCTGATTTCATGGTTCTTGATTATCTCAGACAGGACACTGGACATCCTAATGAAAAAAAGCTTTAGATATTTTTAACTCAAAAAGATGTTTCATGAAGTCCATTAATAGACATAGGGAATGTCTACACTGCAATAAAAGACCCATGGCATGGATGCAGCTGGACCAGGTCAGCTGACTTGGGCTTGTGGGGTTCGGGTAGCCAGGTTATAAAATTGCAGTAGACATTTGGGCTTGGACTGGAGCCTGGGCTCTGAGACCCCATGAGTGGGGAGGCCTCTGAGACTTGGTGTTGCAGGCTTTTTATCGCAGTGTAGACGTATCAATAGCGAGCACAATTCAGCAAAGCATTTACACATGTGGTTAAATCTATTCCTATTCCAAAGTCCTTTACTTTAAATGTGCTTAAGACCCATTGAAATCAAGTGGAACTTAAACACATAAGCACATGCTGAATAGGAATGTATTGCTGAATCAAGATGAAACTGCCTTTATAGATGGCACTGAATCATGCTAGCCTTAAAATGTAAGGGGGAATTTTAAAAGAAAAGGAAGGTGAATGTTGTTATTATGTTAAAGGATGTAAATAGATCGTGCTAAGGTTCTTCACAATGTTTATATTGAAATTCTGAATAAAATCCCTAAAGCTTTTGAAACAAAAAGTTTAACTATTTAAAAGGGACTACTTAATAGTCAAGATTTCTGAACCAATAAGAAAGCTGTTAGTACACTTTTTTGTTGTTGCTTATTTGCTCTGCATTATGCTAATTAGGACCAAATATTTCAGAATAATCATTACTTGTAACTTTATTCATAAGATTGCGAAACATAAACACATCCTGTAAGTGAAAATAAAAACCAGACCTACATTCAGCTAATATATAAAAAGGTACAACTACCCCACATAATATAAGAGCGAAGATAGCCTAACACTAGTACTGTGTAATATGAGTCTGATTCTATGAACTAAGTAATTAGCAGCAGAGCATACCACCTCATATTCCGTAACAATACAAGGTTTTACAACTACTATAAGGCAACCAATTGTTTCAATACCTGTTGTGACATTATAAAACAAATTAGGCAAACCATATTTTGTAACTATTATATTCCGGAAAATAAAAATCCAGGGGCTCTGGCCCCTCTACAAGATTATGCAAACTACATTCACTTAAGTCTTTTGTTTCCATTGAGAGATTTCTGAGAGTAACAGTATCCACTGGACTGTACGATACTGTCCCCTGGACTGTGACGGGGTACTAGTACCTGTGACTCTGACTTAGGTCAGGTGAGTGGAGTCAGGAAATAAAGCTGAATCTCTTCTTAGCATTCAGAGCGGTAGCCGTGTTAGTCTGTATCAGCAAAAACAACTAGGAGTCCTTATGGCAAGACTAACAAATTTATTTGGGCATAAGCTTTCTTGGGGTATAACTCACTTCATCAAATGAAGTGGATTATACCCCTCTTCTCAGCATGTGTCACACCATTACCAGGGCTGCACAGAGGATTCAGGGGGCCTGGGGCAAAGCAATTTTGGGGGTCCCTTCCATACAAAAAAGTTGCAATACTATAGAATACTATATTCTCGTGGGGGCCGCTGTGGGGCCTGGGGCAAATTGCCCCACTTGCTCCCCCGCCCCCCCCCCGGGTGGCCCTGACCATTACCATGCTCAATATATGGATCTCTGTTTGTAGGATCTGGATTAGCCTAGGGCCAGCCCTAGCATACAATTCATCATAGTGGTTTTTCTCAGGTTCATATCAATAGTACTTGATAGAACACTTGAGGACAAGAGTACTTGAATATAAGAGGATGAAGTCTATAGTAGAACTTGGAATCCAAAGCTATATAAGCAGTCAATATTCAGGAAAGCAACAAGGAATACACGTTCATCTCTCTCAGAATGACTCGTAACACTTAACCAAAGTGTGAGGAGAATAAAGAATGGAGGAATAATATAGGGGTCTTTCTTAGAACAAGAAACTAAGTTTTCTCCTCAGATATGTGTGAGAATTAACAAGCTTGTCCCCTTCTGGTAAGAGAACCTCCACAGAGGAACTAGACCTTCATTTTAGGATGGATGCTCCTGCTATGCACAGCAACGGAGAAGGGTGACTGGAAGAGACCAGTGCTTGCTGCAGTAGATTATATATTTATTATTAGAAATGGTCAAAATAAAATAAAATAAAGGGGAGGGGCCCAACAGGGGCAAAACAAGTGAATCTAGTAAATGCTGGCATAGAGGGACATTTTAGGGAAGAAAAGTGTGGAGGTAAACTCCCAGAGTTTCTTCTGGAGTTGCTCCAGTGCTGCGCTGTACATTTAACTAAGGAGTAGCAGAAAGGGTTAAGATATTTTCTGATTAGGAATCAGGAGCTGTTCTTCTGATCCATCCAGACATAAGTTATACTGCACTGGCACAAGAATTACATGTTTTGCCACTTGTTCTTTTGTTTTTGTTTTTCTACTTGTTGTTTGTCTAAAACAGTCAACAGGCATACATTCTGACTTCAGATCTATACGAATTTTAGCAGCTAAAATTCCCTGAAACCCTCGGTCTCAAAGCAGGTCTCAACCACTCCCCATTTTCCCTTCAATAAAGTTACCAAATATGTGATTGCTATTGAAGTTTTAGCTACTAGGGATAGACAAGTTGCTCACTGCAAATCAGTCACCTACAAAACATTTGTTTTCACCTGTGTCACCGCTTTAAAGAGAATTTCCACAGATTGAATTTGCAGGACACCAGACTTGGTGTTAATCACACAGTTATTAGCCATAATGAAATTCAGGCCAATCATAAACTCATTCACTCTCTGCTATCCAGATCTCTTGCTCCAGTTCCAGAGGTCCAGTTTCTCAACCCAGTTTTCTCCATTTTGGATGGATGCCCATTCCTCAGTCACTGTCTTCACTTCAGACCAGTTAGGCTGTTCAAGTCTGGATTTTTTTAACCCTCTAGCATTTTTAGTGTACCTGCTCTAACAGGGCCGGCGCAACCCATTAGGCGACCTAGGCAGTTGCCTAGGGTGCTACAATTTGGGAGGCAGCGACCGTGGCGGTATTTCTGTGGCAGGACCGTCCGCCGCCTTTGTGGGGGGCGGCATTTTGGGGCGGGACCTTCCGCCGCCTAGGGTGGCAGAAAAGCTGGCGGCGCTCCTGTGCTCTAATAATTATCACATTTGAGTCAGTGTCCACAATTTCTATGCATTTCACAGTCCTTAATACGCATTCAGTGGCTATGCTCCCATTATTGCTGTTCAGCTGCCCAGATCTAAACAAAAACTGTGGGATTACTCTCCAAACCACCAAGCTTTGCCTTTTCAGCTCGAGGACAGCCTGTTTCCCAAACTCAGATGTTCTGTCCTGTCTTCCCTTGACTTTATGACACACTTTTTGATGGCCAATCTTTTCACAGTGCTAGCATATAACAGATCTGATTCCTTTATTTTTATTTATTTATTTTTACATTGTTGTCAATCTCTTTTGCTGTGCTAACTGAATTTAACATTTTTTCTAAACATTCGAAGTGTCATGGACCAGATTAGAATCCCCTTTTCCATCATGCGTATTAGACACAGATCTATACTTATCAGGCTGATGGCAGCCAGCTTCCACCTTCCTCACTAAAAGCTTCATGGAAGCACTCCAGTTTTCTAGCAAATTCCTTAACCTCATGAAGTGTCTTCAGTTTCCTTTTAGTGATCCTAATTTGCAAGTCCATGTCCAGTTGAGCATCCATAAACTGGCCCATGCTTGTGAAGTTGCTGGTCACCTCTCTTATCTCATTTGCCTGGACTGGGCATGTTGTTACTCTTTCAATATATACCATATACTTGGCAGCTGCTGATCTGCAAATTTTTTATTTCCAGCTGACTGGATTTGATCTTTGCCTCCAGATCACCTCTCATTCCTTTTTGAGAAGCTTCCAGATCCCATTTTAGTTCTTTCTAAGAAGCTCCCAGACCCTGTTTTAGGTCCTTCCTTAGATCATGTAATTCCTTCCGGCCACCTTTTATTATTTCTTGGGGCAGCTTTGATTTCTGTGAGTATCTCCATTATTTGTTCCATCTCAGTCCAACAGGAATAGCAGCTCACAGTGCCTTTCCTTGGAAGTTCTATCTTGCTTCTGACACCAGTGTCAACCCCCTGCCAAGACATAGCACATGTTGGAGTCTTGCAGTTTAAGTTTTCCATTGAAGGAGAGTCTGGTGTCTCCTGGTGGAACCATACAATAACCCCCATGTAAGTGTATAGGATACAAATGCTAAGGAAATGTTACCTATACATGAAACCAGAAACCAAGAATGACAAAGAAATTTGTAGTGAGTACTTTTGTTGCATCGCTTATGAAATGGTATCAACCCACATACATCATCTGAACACTAGTAAGAAAGCCTCCAGGCAGGAGAGGACTTAGAGAATTATATGGGTTTATTACTAAGAGCTGCCAACACAGGCTCACTCCAAAATGCTGTGTAGACTTGCCCTAAGAGGACTAGAGAATGAAAGCTGACATTCTCATCTAATCACATGCCTCCAAGAACTGGGGCTTTAAGAAACACACCAAATGATCATGATACAATCATGACAGCTTGCAACAGTGCATCCATATTTTTTATTCCCAAAATTGGAGGTCCTAACCATACATCAACTCAAGGTTGCTCTCTTCTTGAACATGGCATATTTTAGACTTCTAGGTACACACCCGATTCAACATTACTCAGGGTTTTGAAGTCACATGAGAGGAATGTGCAAATGCCCTAATTTCAACCTCAGGAAAGATGGCGAAATTTTGGGAGAAGATGGGTGATGAACCTTGATATTTTAGCTCATTCTATTATAATTGCATGGTTATATAATCATGTCTAAATGTTGGAACAGGCAGCTCAATTATTAAAAGTTGATATGTCCATATCTTAATTTTTTAAAATAATGAATACTTTTCTGTGTAGAACATCTAAGAGAAGCCTCCAATGTGTGGCTTTCAGACCTCTTAATTGTGACTCTGAAGGGTGTCTGTGTTAAGAAGAAAATTTGTATTTGATCACAGATGCCTTTTATTTTTCAGGAGGGGAGGCATAATGGAGAGATGCAATCTCTGAGCTGCTGCACCTTTAAGAGGAGGAAAGCAGGCACTGAGAGAGAAGAGGGGCATGAGTCGTGTAGTTTTCCCAAGACAGGGAAGGGAAAGGAAAAAGGCAAGCAGCACATCAGAGGACCCACAAAAAATGGTAGGGGGTGACAGCAATTGATTTTTTGTGGGGGAGGATGCTCCACTGCAATCAATTTTAGCAGGGACTCAGTAATTGACTTTAATTGATTTGGGGGAGAAGAATTGGTTTGGGGCAGTGGTCGAGGGAATAGAGGCAGAAGAGAAGGATTTTGTGGAGTGAGGGGTATTGCTGAGGAGCAAGTATCAATAGTAATGCAGAAAAGGCAGAAGTGTTCAATAACTATTTCTGTTCTGTATTTGCGGGAGGGAAGATGACATAGTACTATCATATGATCGCACTTTTTTCCATTGCGCTAGTATCGCAGGAAGATGTTAAACAGCAGCTATTAAAGTTAGACATTTTTAAACCAGAAGGTCCAGATAACTTACATCCAAGAGCTTTAAGAGAGCTGGCTGAGGCTAGATTGTTAATGTTGATTTTTAATAAGTCTTGGAACCCTGGGGAAGTTTCAGAATACAAGAAGAATGCTAATGTTATGCGCAATATTTAAAAAGGGTAAACAGGTAATTATAGGCCTGTCAGTCTCATGTCGATCCCAGGCAAGATAATGGAGTAGCTGATATGGGACTCAATTAATAAAGAATTAAAAGAGGGTAATATAACTAATACCAATCAACCTGTCAAACTAACTTGATCTCTTTTTGATGTGATTACAAGTTTGGTTGATAAAGTCACGAGTATTGACGTAATACATTTAGACTTCTGTAAGACATTTGATTTGGACATTTTGATGAAAAAACTAGAAAGATGTAAAATTAACATGGCACACATTACATGGATGAAAAGTTGGTTAACTTATAGGTCAGAGCATGCTATTGTAAACAGGAAATCCTCACTGAATGGATGTGTTTGTAGTGGGAACACACAGGGATTGGTTCTTGGTCCTATGCTGTTTAACATTTTTATTAATGACCTGGAAGAAAACATAAAATCATCACTGATAAAGTTTGCAGCTAACACAGAAATTGGGGGAAGGTTAAATAATGATGAGGACAGTTCACTGACGCAGAGTGATCTGGATCGCTTGGTAAGCTGGGCAAAAGCAAACAATACGGTTTTTAATATGGCTAAATGTAAACATCTAGTAACAAAGAATATAGGCCATACTTACAGGTTAGGGGAACCTGTAGGTTCTGAAAAAGATGTGGGGGTGGATAATCAACTGAACATAAGTGCCAAGTACACACTGTGGCCAAAAGAGCTATCTCGAGCAGGAGTAGGGGTAGAGAGACTATTTTAATCTCTGTATTCAGCACTGCTGCAACCACCGCAAAATACTGTGTTCAGTTCTAGGTCACAATTCAAGAAGGATGTTGTTAAATTGGAGAGGGTTTAGAGAAGAGCCACAGGAAAGAAGAACGGATTAGGAAACATGCCTTATAGTGACAGGCTCAAGGAGCTCCATCTATTTAGCGTAATAAAGAGGTTAAGGCTCTGACCTGAAGTTTGGCATTAGGAACCTGAGTGGGGATCTGCTATCAGGCTCCCAGGTCAGTTTTTTAAGAACTTAGGAGAGAGCAAGGAAGCGACTGAATGAAGAAAAAGTGGAAGTTCTAAACCATACCTCCTCTTTTGATTGTGCCATAATATTTTTGGCCCTTGAACTGAAAAGCTTGGACACCACAGCTCTAGGGTTTAAAGACTGGAGCAATTAAATACAAACAAATACATAAAATCATTCTTCATTTTTGCCAGATAAATCTCTTCCTTTCACTACACCCCGAGTCTTTTCCCCAGGAGCGAGGAGGCAGTCGAATGGTAGAATTAAGACAGCAACTCAAAATTCCAGTAACATCTCAAACAGAACTACACAGGCTCAAATGTTGTGCATTGTTATCGCCCTCTGCTTGCAGCGCACCACGCCTTTGATTGTCTTTGGCTGGGTTTCCTATTATTTTGCACCCAGCTTAGCACACTCAGTGCCATGATGCTGGTAGGATGCAGACAGGATTGAGGTGGATTCCCTGGGTCTCTCCAGAGACAACAGTGACATTTAAATCAAAATGCATGTATGTTAGCAGGAAGAGCAACGGGACACAGGTCTCTCTCATTTTTGCCGAGCAGCTTGGCTGCCGAGTAAGGATATGATTAATGAAAAGATGTCACAATGATAATTCTTCCTATCAGGAAATAGTGGACAGGAACTTTTCTTCTTCTTCGGGAATTAGAAGACAGAAGTCAGGGAAGAAGGCAAAGAAAAGAGAGGGGTGGTGAAGACTGAAAACAGTAATACATATAAAAAAAAATATACAGCCTCCCTTCTGCCCACCCCCTTTAATGTTTCTCTGGTGGAGTAATAAGATACCTTCAGTGTTATAAATAGCAGCACAGATGTTGACAGAAAAATGCTCCCTTAATTACCATACAAACTGCTTTACTTGAGTGAACCGTTTAAAGCGGCCTCCAAAGGAAGTTCACTCAAGCAATTCCGCAGATTACAGCTAATGAACAATATTTCCTCGCTCCTATTTAGTGCTCATTAAAATGTAAAAGCCTTTCATTTTCAACAGGCACACAATAAATAATTCCTCTCTCTCTCTCTCTCTCTCCCCCACCCTCTGCCTACTATGAGCAGCTAGGATAAAAGTGGGGAGGGGAAGAGATTGAGAGGAGAGAGGGGGAGGGGGCAAATAAGTGGTTTGGAGAGCAGCGGCCAATTCATTAAAATCCCTGGAAGTGGCTGCTGCTGCTGCTGCTTGTCGTGAAATGTGAAGTCTGTGTTTGGAGCTCAGCAGACAGTTCTCGGTAGACCAGACCGCTCACACCCATCCAAGCCCAATCTATGTTTCAGCAAGCAGCCAAGCTAGGGGACAGACAGACAGACCAGTCCCACCACAGGGACAAGGAGGACACAAAGTATATGTGGGCAGAGACTAAAACAAAACAAATAACTGAAGGAAAAGAAAATGCAGTGATAAAAATTAACACAACTTGGGGTTGGGTTTGTTTTGTCTCTTTTCCAGCTACTTTAGGCCCCTACAAACTCTCATGCACAAGTAACATTACATTCATGAGTTGTCCCACTTTGTTCAGAAGGGCTACCCACATGTGTAAGTATTTGCAAAATCAGAGCCTTCCTTTCTTCCTTAGACATTGGGAACAGGGTCTGTTCAAAGCCCTCCATTCTCCTCCCCACCCTCACACGGTCTGCATCTGCTAAATAAAAAAGATGTTGGAATATAGGAGACTAAAAGTGTCAATATATGTTTGCATGTATTGAAAGGGGAAAACAAGGATTAAATATCCCCAGTAGATGGTGGATTTTTAAAGGAATAAAAACAATTATTACACAGAATAACAGAACCATGAACAATAGGCATCAGAGATTTATAAAGAATAAATCATGCCAGATATGTGAGATTGCGTATTTTTAACTCTTATTTTAAAACTGAATTAGAGTATTTGTGAATGAAGGGATCACATCTGAGGTAACAGCTGCATTTTAATAAATCATTTCATATAGTCTTTCACAAAAACCTTACATGCAAAATCAAGCCCCATTGGTTTGGTTCGGACAGGGACAGTAGCTAAATGACCATAAGCAAACCACCCCGATAAACAGCAACGGACAGAATGCAATGTCTATTTGGCCACTTGAAGGACCTATCTTATTTAACATGTGCGTGAATTATCTAGAAGATGGGGTTAAACACCATGTTAATGAAATTCATTAAGGATGCTAAATTTGGATAAGTTGAGAACAAAAGGGAAGACAGATTGAAAATAGAAAGAAACCTAGGGACACTACAAATATCAGCAGAAACATGGTCTCTTTGCTCTCCATCTCTGCCATAAATTCTATCATCCTTTATGTTGCCCAGGCTCGCAACTTGGCATCGTTTTTGGCTCCTCTCTCTCTCTCTCTCCACACCCAAGTTGTCATCATAAACCGTCTGTGCTTCCTCTTAATTATTTCTAAAGCCTGCCCTATCTACCTCCACCACCAAAATTGTGGTTCTCTTTCACTTTCCCCATAAGAACCTTCTTGTCTCTGGCTCCCCAAACAAATGGGTGGTAGTGGTTGCACATTGTTGTATTAAAGGCATCTAGGGTCTAAGAGGGCATCTTACAGTCCTTCTGTATCTAAGTACCTTGGCCAGAGATTGTCCCAAACCAAATCCCTCATCCTAGTACTCCTCAGTAGAGGGAGCCTTCACATCAGGATGAGAACTTTACTACTTGGGCCTGTCTCTGATTTTAAGCCTTAAAAAATACCCAGCCAACCATTATCTTCCAACCCTGTCCTTGAACTTGGGGTAATCCCGGTGAACCCTGAACCTTTACTTTAAATAAGGTTGTATGTGGTGTTAAATTGTCAGGGGATGGCGGTGAGGCAGAGGACTAAGATCGTATACTGACCTAATCTTCAGACTTAGATAAACTTGACAGGAATATCACTTTGCAGTGACGTTATCTTCGTTACATTTGTGTGTGGGAAAAGGCATTCTCAGGGCTTATGGAGGGCTTGGTGTGACTATAGCTAGAGGAAACCCATTTGTTACAATGCTGTGGTACAGCACTGTCATTGTGGGATACAATCTAGGGTCACAATTACAATGAGGTTTCTCTAGCAGGGTAAAAAGCAGCAGTTTAATAAATAATTTTTTTAAAATTGAAATTACCATTACAAAAATAATACAAAAGCAGCACAGAACAGATGCTGACTTTGCCTGTGTCAGAGGCTATTTCTGAGGCAGGTAACTTCCTGTGCATTCATATTCTTACTATTCTCTCCTTCACTAAAGTCAGCTGGTGTTTGTGGAATGGAGGAATAATGTGAGGTTTTAATCCCTCTCCTTCACTAGTTTGCTATAAGCCAGCAGCTGTGGTAAAGAAGGAAGTTTACTAGCAATGCAATATTATTGATGCTTTCAACACTGTGTACTTGGCTTTTAACTAAGGTCATTTGAAAATGGTCTTCAACACCCATCTCATTTGCTTTTTTATGCTTGCCAATTTACTGTTGTATTCAAAATGATTAATTAGTTTGTGGTGAAGGTTTATTAGGTAATCTTTCTGTCAATCAAAAATCACTGAGTTTTCAGTGCAGAATAAAGAACACACAGCGATTTTTATAAAGATGGGGAATTGATGTCGCTATCATTGTGTACAAAAAATAGGAACGTAGTTTAAACATGCTAGAGTACGTAAAAGGCTCAAAAATATTTTTATTTTTGTTTGTGCTTGAGCAGGACAAAAGAAGTTTGATTCCCCCCTGAATTTTGAATTAAATTTTTTAATAAGAATTTATAAATCTGAAATAATCCTTTACCTCCACATTTGTTGGTTCAGCTATAGAATTTGATGGACTTTTAGGAGTATTTTAAAAAATCAAATAATGAACTCCACTTATGGACACCAACACAGAAAAATACTATAACTCACAACTTGGGAGGAGGGGGGTGGTTTTTGATATTTAGCTTACTAATCCTCATATGAGCCAAAGACACCATTATAGCATTTCATGGGCTTGACAGATGTTTCTTCATTGAGACTATTCCAAATTTTGACAACTTGGGAACCCAACGAAGGAAAAAATTATAAAGTAGATTTAGGTTTCTCCACTCTCTAAATATGTGCATTATAGTACTTATTTCACTAAAATACTTTTTAAATAAGGGATTTAAGAGACTGTGCTGAACTCTCATTGATAAAAAATTAGAAACACAAAGATGTATTTTGTAAGAAATATGGGCAGCTAATTATTAGGTAACATTTTTCAGTATACCTGTATTCACAATTGATATTATTCCCATATTGTATGGAATTTTACAGTGGTCCATACTACACCGACACCTACTTCTATTCCACTGCAATCATTCTTCCCTTTTAGACTTAAATCAGAAAAACGGCAGCATATTTTCTGATTTTTTTCCCTTCCAGGTTAGTAAAGTTACCAGGAACTGAATGTTTTCCTCAGGATCTTAAATTTTATTGTAAGAAATGCAGTCAAGTAAGGTACTTTCTTGATCAGAAAAGGATTTATAATGAAGAAGCAGGGAAGAGCATCTGCTAGACTTAGAGGCGTTATTAGCTGATTAAATTACACACTACATAAATGTATGTCACTGATAACATTATGATTTTTACATCATTAAGGTAACATGTAAAAAGATACAGATTTAATACCAAGAATTTGACTAGCTTACCACTTTTCAGGGTCATCACAGCTTTAAATTACACTAATTCTGTCTGAACATTTAAAATGGTATATACCTCTATGAGAATAGAGCGAGAAGTTAAATGGAACGCTTCCTCTATCACTGCCTTGATAAAGCTGTGCGTTATTTTTATCACTCTATCGTACAATACAGGTGATGAACAAGCAGCATCACATTCAGATGACAGCCATATGAAATCGTACCGATGGACTAATTCTTCCCCCTCCCAGCTAAGTTCAAGAGTTCTTTCCGTGGGCTTTGGGATTATAGATCTGTAGCTAGAACAGGAGAAGATGAAGGGCACATAGGGGCACAAATTGGATAACTTTGACATAAGGGCAGATAATATAAAACCATAATCTGGCGTATATGAAATCAGAGTACATAAAAGCAGCTTTTCCAAATTAAAAATATCTGCAGGTATATGATTAAAATAATTATATCACATATTCTAAAGCTTTGATCCACACCCACATATATGCAGCATGGATTGATACCAACAAGTTAACATGAATACAGACGGACTTATTTTAGCTGTGAATTCACTCTCAGGTTAAAGAGTTACTTTTGGAAACTGAATGAATCTAAAGAGAATATTTTTAGTGCTTCAAATCCAGTGGCTATGGGGAAATGTGATAGGAATGGTTCTGGAAGCCAAAGCAATGTTATTGCAGTGCACATTTATCAATCACCATTTTGGGGTTTTGATTCATTTCATTTGACTGTGTTTTACTGAATTTGCTTTTTAGACAGTTGCCTTTTATAGTTTTAGAAACAGCTGAGAGGCTCCATTCAGACGTACACTTTCCTGCATATGACATGAAATTGGAATAACTATCAATTTACACACATTATTCTGGCATATTGAATGAAGAGACAAAGAGAGAGAAACAGACAACAATTGAAACAGCTAGCTTACAGATCTTATTGCAGAAGACCATCACAAAAAGCAAATTAGCTGTTTTGTTGAGATTCCCTCAGAAAGATGCATCAACAGCATTTTGTCTATGGGTATGAAGTAGATGCCGGTACTCCTTGCATGCCTGTAGTAGATGGATGATACTGATGGCAATCTAACTGGAACATCCTGCCTGAATATGAACAACAGATTTGTCAGTGTGTGACAGGCTGACAGCCCAGCTCCCAGCTGCTTGTCCACTGTTGTTAAATCAGTACCTTGTCTAAGTGTTCAGCAAAGAGGCAATCTGCTTCCTCCATTCGTACAGGCAGGTTGCCAGTTAAAAAACAAGTATTGGCTTTAGGCTGCCATGCCATAATGCATTGAAAAGATGCAATCTAAACCTCTGTGTGCTCCTTAGGCAACAAATAGCAGGACTTGGAAGTTCAGGGTCCAGACTATCTTTTTCAAACAACAAAGATAAATCTAAATGGGATCAATGAAAGAAAACCACAAGAATTTAGAATCAGTGGATGACTTAATAGAACCCATTTAAGAAAGAAAATAATGGTTCTTTCTGGTATCAGGGAAGCAAGTTTTTGCGACTGGCGTTAAGGTTGTATCAGCATTTCCATGATAAACCCCTATTTTCAGGGGGGCTTACAATTCATCTGTAAAACTTTACTCTAGGCTGAAATTTTGCATGCGAGGTCCCACCCCAGGAACATAGCAGAAAAAACAAATATTTTTTTTAAATAGAAAGTAATCTATGCAGCTACTTTAATTTACAGGACACAAAAGAAACAACTCATTGGTTTCAGATGCTTTTTGCCCCCCCCCCCCCAAAAAGTTTTGATTTCTGAAATTCTGCAGGTTATTATTCAGTCACATGAATTAAAAATTGGGGCCAATAATAAAAATGGCAAATTATCAATAAAATTGGCTAAGCAAGCCCAAAAGCATAGAGAATTCTAAGTATTTTTACCACGTGGGTCAAGTGTGCATGTGAGGTAGCCTTTGACACGATGGTCAATTATCTGAGAGGTAAGAAGGATTTACACCATAGATTGTAACATCTCTTTTGGAACAGTTATGCTCTGTCATGTCATTAATAAGATATATTTAAGAGTCCCTAAGTACACATTTATACAATAGATCCCTAAGGGCTCAGGAGTAGCCATTATAGTCTATTGGATCAATAATCATCATAGTCTCATTCAAGTCCCCTGAAGAACTGAGGCCTCACTATGGTGTCACCAAGCATCCTTGTCCTAAGTCAACATGCGGTCAAGTAGGTCTTGCAATGCTTTTTATTTTGCCTCTCCCTCTGGTTGGCACCCCGAGCTGATCTTGCCATCTATTGGTCCCCAGTAAGGTGGGGTAAATGTAATCCATGCTCACTCTCCTGCAACACAGCCAGCTCATTTCACTTTACCTTTTTCTCTGTTGTTAAGATGCCCTTCACCTTGGTTCAATCAACAATATTCAAAGGCCAGTAATCAAAAACATCCTAAGTATGCATTTGCATATGCTAAGCAAAACACCCCAAACAGAGTTCATTCTGTTTGAAGTTTTTCTTAACTACTTCTTCTATTAGGTCCCAAGTCAGGAAAGCATTCCTATTCAGGGTAGCACTTATATACATATTGAATTTGAAATCAGTGGGATTTACCATGTACTCTTGAGTGTTTTCCTGAATCGGAATCTCTTTCTATTTTTAAAATCTACACGAAGTGAAATATATGCAACACACATATGCATTTAAATACATGGATAAAAACTAGCTATTCAAAATAATTGTATAGGTTTCTAAATTGTATTAGTTATCATTTTCTTCTCCCTCTAGAACCAATATAGTTGGACCAATGGAAATTAAGGGAGGAAGCTATAAAGAAGTACCAATAAAACTCTTTAAAACATCTGTGAAATAGCTTTTCTGTAAAATACATGGTATATACAGAACACACGAGGGTACAGAATGAAAGATATAAAGGCTCTGTTGGCACCTATTAGTTTGACCTCTTCACTCCTGAGTAATGTCCTCACTGCAACTGCAAGTGGTGGATTCTTTGTCCAGTTGTCCAGAAGACAAAGGGAACTTCCGCTTCCAGTGTAGCCATCTCAAATCATGCTGCAAAAACCTTTATGCCACAATACTCCATCATGTATGCTGATAGCTAGTAAGGCAGGTAAAATTTACCAATAAAAGGAAAGAAATATAAACCCAAAGCTAATTGTAATTAGGTATTATGCAAGTCTCCAACCAGTTCATGTCATCATGTTTGCCCTGTCTCCAATGTACGTGTAAACTGTGCTTGTACTTGCATAGAAAATCATACTGAATCACAGTTTTTGATAGAAAGGTGCTAAAAACCAAGGGCCAGCTCCTTCTCTTATTACTTTCAGTGTGAGCAGGAGCAGGCCCATGGTTTCAAAATTCATTGCAGCCAGGGCCATTGCATACTACAAGGCCTAGATGTAATAGGACAATTTAAGAATAGGAGGAATGCCGGTCATCCCTGTTAATTTCCCAGGTTTTGTTAGGGCGTGCCATGGGCGTAATGCTATTTAAACAAAGTTGATTTGGGTTTGGAAGTGTACATAGTTAAGCAGAAAATATTTTTCTTGTCATAACTATTTAACTTTTGACGAGCATTTAAAAAGCGATGGTAATTAAATCCCAAAATGCATTTTACAAAGAAGTAAGGAATTAAAATAGCTACTTACTTGATAGTCCCTAATATCACCCCTTTATGCCATACTTGTTCATGGAAAACAATACTATAAAGTACTACCTTGGAAAATAAAATAAAAGTATCTTTGTGAAATTTAGACTATTTAGACATTTCCCCGATACAATTCGTACAACAGATTATTTCTTTCCTTTTCTTTACTAGCACTATTATGGATTATGAAAATGTAAATTTAAATATCTAATTTACTTCTACCATTTATCCTGTTTGTTTCATCTTAATAACTCATTAAGGAAATAGACTTGCCAATTTCACTTTTGTTTCTAGCTGGTTTCATGGGAATCAGAAGTATGATGCAACATTTGAATTGCAGTGGCTGCATGGGACTGTTTAAAGCAGCCATGCAAAATGGTTACTAACATTTACCGGCATGTGTGCAACATGTACCCTTTACCATGAGGCTAATGACAACAAAAAAATTATTAATATTTTACTTGCCTGTCAAAAAATAAAAATATTTTGGCTGAGTAAAGGCCTGATCCAAAGCCTGGTGATGTCAATGGAAAAAAATTCCCACTTCATTCAGTGGGCTTTGGATCAGGCAGTTGAATAAACAGAATTTGCAAGGCAAGTTTAAAGTTTAAACTTAAATCAAAGTCTGCATTTTTATTCAGTAAAATTTTTAAAAGCTAATCAAAACATTTCTCTTAATATTTGTTTAAACATGTTTGTTGTCGTCTTCTTTTTTTATTCGTTAACCACACACAAAATCGTCATTTTTAGACCAAACTACTTGTATGTCTCTTTAAACATTAGGGAGAAAAAGCTCCATTGAAGTTGAGGATCTGGCCCTATATCTCAGGCTCTCTTCATAATGTACACAAATGTACATACGCAGGTCATTTTCTTCTGTTTTTTTTTATTCGGGGAGATTTTGTACCCAATAACCTTACTATTTTTATTTTAATATCCTAAATTTTAAGATGATTTTCTGTGAGCATGATATTATGAATCCTAGTTAAGTATGCTTAAGATCTCCCATTTAGAGTTAAGTGGAAGAAGAAAAGGCAAAATTGTCTTTGCAGATGTTGAGAAGAAATTCATTGCAAGCAATCATCATTTAATATCCAGTGCTGACTTTTTGAACAAGTGCTTTCTCTAAATAATAAATCAAATGAGTTGGCACTAACAATAATCTCTCAGAATATGAATGAGAAAAGCAAGAATATTAAAACAATAGAAACATTAACATACAGAAATATGCTATTTCAGAGGGAATGCAAAGGACATTGGTAAAATTAGCTGTTGCTTTTATTGAGTTTTGTTGTGAATGCTGCCTAGACCTGATGACTCTTGTCTTATAAAGACTGGGCCAGATCCTTCAATACCTTATTCAGGTGACCAGTCCCATTAACCACTCACCTAAATTTGCAGAGTTGGCCCTTTAAGCAGTACATTATTCCATCAATATATTAGGTAAATTATGTAACCCTTCTTCCCATTGGTGAGCGCTTATTCACATGACTTTTAATGTGTTGAGGAATGTCCACCAAAATCACCTTGCTTCAAGAGTTAAACCCTGAGTTTTCCTTGTAAACAGAAATATTCTTTGGGGCGGTGGGGATGGTTTTGAAGAGGAAGACCAGGACCTTAGAGTAGATTCAGGATCGAATGGGGAGGCTGTTCAGAGCAAAAGGCACTGCTGTGTTATTCGGTCACTGTACTGCCCTGAGCAGGAGGTGAGTTGTGGAATGTTGGAACCACTCAAGCTTTTTATCAGCCTTAAAATAAGTCCTGGGGAGATAGCATTTCAGCAGCCCAGCCTAGGGAGGTTCTTAGATTTCGCAATGTCTAATGGCTGCCATAGAAGAACTGAGAAAGAGAGTTAAGATTTGCCTGAGTTAAGATTTGACAACCATACACCACTTTAATCCACATACATATTTAAAGCCCCATTATTTCTTTGATATTACACGGACTGGGGCAGAAGGGTAAATAATTCTACTAAGGCATTACTAAGAGAATACTGTCAATTTCTTCTCTTGTTTTGTTTTCCACTAATTGTATGGCCCTGTAAGGAAAGCACACAATTAATTGCCTGTGGTCTTACTATGATACCCCTGAGCCCAGATGTTGCACCCAGGGGTGGCTCCAGGCACCAGTGCAGCAAGTGCGTGCCTGCGGCAGCAAGCCACGGGGCGCGGCGTGCCGGTCGCCATGAGGGCGGCAGTCAGGCAGCCTTCGGCGGCACGCCCGCTGATCCCGCGGCTTTGGCGGCAATTCGGCAGCGGGTACGCCGAAGGCGCAGGACCGGCAGATCACCCGCAGAAATGCCGCCGAATCTGCGTGACCAGCGGACTGCCCGCAGGCGTGCCGCCGAAGGCCGCCTGACTGCCATGCTTGGGGTGGCAAAAAACATAGAGCCGCCCCTGGTTGCGCCTGATAGAACGTAAGTATAATCCAAATCTTCTGCTGTTTAGTTGACTTTTGACTAACCCACTGGAGCCAAGAGTCTTCATTGTGAGTCCAGAGTTCCTTCCTGCTCTGACTGTCCTCTAAATTTAGACTATCTAAATATATACCTCCTGCCCACTAACCCATCTGCACCACTCAGATGATCAATGTTCCTTTGGCACTGCTTGAGATAGCAAAGTTTTATCAAATGTATCCAGGTCTCCCTCTATTACTTGGCATGGTTGAAACAATATTTAGTGAGACATACCAACTCTCAGCCTATGAAGACCTTGCATTTATAGGGTTCTATATTGCAAGGAATTTTCCAGTAAAATGCCAGCAAATCTCACAGGGCTCTCTAGCTCTTGCAAGTGACCTGTGCCTGCTTTGCTTCATGGATAGAGTTACATGAATAACAAGCTTTTTGGTCCATTGGCAGTTAAAAAAGAAAATTTGTTCACATTGAACTCAATTTTTCAGAATTTTTGGCAAATTGAAAAATAAAGAAAAGTTTTGTTTCAAGTCAAATAAAATATTTTGTTTGGGGTTTTCTAAATCTTTTTTTAATAAAAGCAAAGGAAATGAAAGGTCAGATTCACAAAACCAAGGAGGTGGTGTTGGTGCCACCCCTGTCCCCCTACACCCAATAACTGGCTGGGGCACTCAGTAAGACTTGAAGCAGGTCTCCCTCGCCCTGGGTGAATGCCCTAACCACTGGGTTGTAGGGTATTTTGGAGTGGGTCTCTCAATCTTTTCTATTGAAGCTGTTTCACTTTGTATAAAATACTGGAAGAGCCATTGGACCAGAGAGAGCGAGCGAGAATATGACAACATAGCCTGGTGGCGAGGGCTCCCATCTGGGAGGGAGGAACACTCAGGTTCCATTCCCTGCTCCATAGCAGGAATTAAACCTGGGTACCCCACATCCAAGCTCTCACCACCAGGCTATTGGGTATAAGCGTGACAGAGGCAGCACCACTTCCAACTCTTTGGCACCTAAATCCCGTTTTGAATCTAGCCTGAAAAATTGAAACATGTCCTTTGGATAATGTCCATTCATTTTGACAATTCCTTTTTTCATTTTGACCAAAACAATTCACCCAAACGGGCACAAATCCATGAAATGTTTCAGTCTACCTGAATCTGCATTTTTCAGCAAAAAGAAGTTTCAGCCAAAACATTTTGCCCAGTTCTGTTCACAGCTACCAAAACACAAATGGTCACCACAAGGCCTGAGAATGTTGGCCATGATTTCAAAGCTGTGGCTCTTTTTTAAAGCTAGCCAACCTACCAAGGAGACCCTCCAATCTTTCAAACCACTTTGAGCTATTTGTAGGCAGCCCTCATCTTCCTCAAGAGCTGTGTGGTCTAGAGTCCAGTATGTAAATTTTATTTACATACCTATGGGTACACTCCAATGCCATTGAGAAATGAAAGGAATTAAATCTAATTTTCCCTAAAATTATATGAGTACTATAAGCAACGCAGGATGTATGTGGTTTGTAATGGCTACACTTGTTCTACAGACACCTTCTGGCTTAGCATAACTATAATCTGTGCCAATGGGCAGACTCTGGTTTTCCTTCATTAACATAGATAAGCCACATGGGGTTTCATGGTCCTGAATTAACTTGCTGTTACTATCTCATTAAAATGGTCTTGCCTTATTCAGCCTTACATATTCTCTACCCACATAAATGCCTTGACAGAGGGAATGTGCTATCACAGACTTTCTTTCTACATGAACATTTCACATGCCTCCTTTCTTCAGTTAGAAGCTGCCCTTGTTAGTGCTCATTTAACCACTGCAAGCCAGAGGGGGAAGAAATTGTGACTGAAAATATAGTCTAAAATAAAACGGACAACTTCTAGTTCAGCAGATTTATGTTTAGCAAAGCAGGTTGAATTAGTTATCAATAAGTTATCCAATTAATTTAGTTCTTGTTTTCCCCACCTTTCCTGATTTCTGCAAAAGTATTCAGCCAAATATTGTGAAGAAAGAAGGCGGGAAGAGCATTATGGAGGGGATATGGTGCAGCAGAGTTCAGCTATGGTAGTTCTCTGCTGTATGTAAGTTAGAAAAGCCCATTGGCTACTCTAGCTAATACAGGGTTCTGGGTGGTGCTGAATGAGGGACCCATTATAGAGAACAGAGACGGAAAAATCAGGGTTCCTTTGTGTGGAACTGGACCACAGAGGTTAAGTGACTTGCCCAAGGTCACACTCAAAGGCTATGGCAGAGCTAGAAATGGAACCTAGATCTCCTTGGATCTAGTCCAGTGTCTTAACCACACCACCATCCACATCAAGTAGTAGGGCCCCCGATCAGGGGATCCACAATTCTTACATGCTATGAAGCTGTGCCCTGCTGGAGGGTTGTTATGGAAGCGAAAGCATAGCCTACAGATCTGTGTATGGGGGACCCATCTCCAGTTTGTCCTCTCTCTGCTTCACACATCCCGCTGGGGTCTATTGGTCTTGTGAACCCTACTGCAGCCCTGAGGTTTCAGCAATGGCCAGAAAGCAGCTATGCTATTACTACACAGGTCAAAGGGATAATGGGGTGGTAGTCTGTCTTCCTGACTGCCATGGGACTTCCCCTGGTCTAAAGCCTAGTAACTCAAGTGTAGTGTAGGGTGGGCATTTTGGATAGTAACCATTCTATTACTAACATGAAGTAGATATATTTTAATTCCTGTTATTAAAGTCTCTCTTTGGCAACCTGAGGCTAGTTTCCAGCATTTATGAGGACATTTTTTTTTTTTGGTGGTGAGTGGTTTTAAGGACTCCTTGTGATAACTGCATTTGATCCTGATTATATGTGAGCTTTCTACATACCTTTGTTATGATTTGAGCTTTATCAGAATCTCCGGTTCTTTCACTGTTGCCCTCATAGGGTTGCATACACAGTACCTCCCATAGTGGGTATATATAGGAGACAAAACTAAGACTTTAGAGTAAATTGCAAAATCCCACATTTGTACACCAGCAGGTAATAAGTGAAGAAGCTTAAGCATTGCATTCCTACTGTCTGATGTTCCAGACCCTGCAATCAAATAGGAGGCCATATTCGGAAGCAATTGTATGAGATGACAGTTTATTGTGGAAGGTTCAGCATCACTAACAAATCCAGGCCAATAATAATATATATAAAAAGAATTTCTTCATCATTTCTCCCAGGATAAACTGCAATTTTTTTTTAAAGGTGATGGCCAACCAGTATTCAAATTTTAAAAGCATTTTGGATGCCTGTTTAAAAATCAGGCTACAGGGGAACATTCTACACCGAATACTGTGCTTAGCCTTAGTAAGGCAGCAGGAAATCTTCAAGCAGAGAAAAAAAAAATCAGACAGGGCTTTGCCAAAGCTAAGAAATTCGCTCTCTCTCGTATGTGTCTGTATATAATTATATGAGTAACCTCTGAGGGCTGAACTGGGACATTGTTCTAAATAGCATTAAAATTTAAAGGCTTCTCTTTAACAGCACACAAATGAAATTTTAAAATGTGTAGTGGCTCAATTTTGTAATGCCCCCAGAACCATTTCAAGGCAGCGTGAACAGCAAATTTGATAGTTTAAAATATCACTTTGGAAATTAGCTAACTCACAGGGGAGGTCACCCACTTGGAGAGTGGTTCATGTGTGCAGGGGTTCCGTATAGCCACAGGGGGTTCCTGCACTAGGGAGGAGGAAAGACTTATAGCCATAAGGATATAGGCACCGACTCCGTAGGTACTCCGGGACTTTTGGTACCACTGAAAAAAAATAGGGGGTTCTCGGCATCCGCAGGGCCAGATTCATCTTTTGTGGCCCCAGGCTCCTGAACCGTAGCCCTGCTCCCTGCTCCACCTGCGCTCCATCCCAAGGCCCCATCCCCGCTTGACCTCTTCTCCCTGAGGCCCCAGCCATGATCTGCCCTGAGCCCCACCCCCACTTGACCTCTTCCCCCTGAGGCCCTGCCTGCTGCTCACATAGGGGAGGGGGCGGAGAGGAGCACCCACCGGCAAAAACAGAAGTCAGCGCCTGTGCATAAGGAGACAGAGCTAACATACTAGGGAGAATCAATTCCACATTGCTCACCTCTCTCCCTCTTTATGCCTTTCTCCCTCAATCTGTCTCCCTCTGGAAACCCTCCTTCCCAACCCTCTAGTGCCATTCCTGATTTCTTCCTCTGGCTGGAAAGCAGCAGGGGTAGGTTACACTGGAAGGTGTGTTTAGGAATTGATATAAAGCCTGGTTGCAGCGAGGTTGGTGACAGCAAACAGTCAATGAGAAGTTGTCACCTCCTTGAAGAGCAGTTGTTGCTATACTTGTGGAAGTAAGCATGAGTGTGGGGGTGTTGTATGGAGGAAGGGTTTTGTCTTTAGGCAAGGACAAAGAGAGGGGATATATGTGGGAAATGGAATGCACTGTAGCATTATAAGCTTCAATTTCTGAGTCTCTCTGAGGATGAATACATTTGGTTACAGTTTCTAAATGGCTGAGAAAGGATGGACTCCACGATAGGATTATTCCTTCATTGAAGAGAAATGAATGGATAAAGGTACAAAGTTCTGTATTCCTAGCCTTTGATATTTACAAGTGTTTGGTTACAATCTTCAACAGGGATTTTGATGGCAAAAGTAGCAATGAATAATGCCAAATTCTTAAAAAATCTCCATTTAAAAAATGTTAGCAAAAGCAGCTACTGTATCTGAATACCTTTAACTAGCAGCAGGAACTTCTTTTGTGGTTGTTCTCCCAAGACACTCTTTCCAAAACTGTTTTGCGTATTTCTGACACCTTCACCCTGAAACACATAAACAAGCATTTATACAGTGTCTGTAGGTCAATGCCCTAGTCACAAGGTGCTGAGGCCCCCCAAAACCAGTTTAAGACAAAAGGTTATATGCATCTGCCATGGTGATAATAAGAGGGCAAGGTTTGTTTATAAACTATAGCAGAAGACAACCATTCAGGTCATCTAATCCACCCTTCTCCAGACAATGCAGGATAGTCCCCCTCACTCAGTAAATATAAGTACTTATCTGGTTCTCAACACCATAGCATTTACTACTGATCTGCTAATCTAGTTTTAAATATCACAGGTGGTGGGATTTCCAACACTGCCCGCTGGAGATCACTCCAAAATTGAATCTCTTCCCTCTTTGCCAGGAAGTTTTTTCTGCTATTTATTTTTCAATCTGTTAAAGTAGTCCTGAAACCTTTATGAGCATGTGCATCACCCCGGTCATAGAAATATTTTTAAAATTTTTCAATCATTTCCCCCTAGTTTATACAAAGGGTTGAAAAGAGGGGAGACAAGTGATGGTATTCAAGATCAACTAACAATTCCAAATTTTGACCGCAATCCTAGATTAAATGGAGATTTCATCAATGAAATAGTTAACAGTCTTATGTTTACATTGACATAAGTGAGCACCAGGGTCAACATCCTATTGAGATGACTGGGAGCAATTGATTCTAATCTTGTACCAACATGAAACAAGAGTAGCTCTACTGAAATCAATGAGTTACACCCATGTTACAATGGTGCAAGTGACCAAAATCAGTCCCATTGTTTCCATCTGTAAGATCAATCAGTAGCATTGCCTCATCTTCACATATGAGCTAGAAATTTAGTGCTTTGTTTTGTTTATTTATGAAACCTAAAATCTGGCAGAAACTGGTAAAGCCATCAGAGTAGTGCCAAAAAAATATTAGCCCCTATCTGCCCCTCTAGCAAACGTTATTCTCTCTTTGCTGTTTATGTTCTTTAAATATTGTACATGATTATAATCCACATTAGTTACAGTGAAACAACCAGGTTATATTTAGTTCTTTTAATATTTCCTTATAAATTGGTTCATCCAGCACCGTAATCATGTTTGTCACCCTTCTTTAAACTCGCTCTGATTTGATAACATCTTTCTGATATTGAGGTGGCTAGACCTGCATGCAGTATTTTCAGACTGTCTAGACCCTTAAAAAGAAGGACGGCCCCTTCCCTGTTCTATGATATCTGCATATTCATTGCCACACAACTGTCCTGAGAGCACATGCTCAAGTTGTAAAGGGAATCCTGGGCTCTGGGATTGGTACTATCTGCTTGGGTGCTACCTTCTGCTGGCTGACCCTCTATCCACCATCAATAAGTCTAGATTTTGATTCAGTGGCTGCCAAATGGGGAGGAGCAAGGTTAAATTATTAGAAACATGGTTTAAGACAAAGGGGAAAAATGATACCAGTCATTTATAATATTCACCTGCAACCACCTTAGGCTTATTATAACCGTAATCTAACCTGTAATAACTGACCTAAAACTGTAAATCTTTAAGTGATTACATGGCCAGAGAAGTTCAGGCAGATATAATTTAATCAGTTCAGAGCAGATTTAGCTGAGGGCTGGTTGCTCAGATTGCTGGCACCTAGTCATGTTTCTGACACATTTGAATAAGAATAGCCGGAAAAAAATCAGACTTGACTTTGATGCAGGTAAGCATTTAGTAACTGCCTAATTGTATTCCTTTGTGACAGAATCACAATAAAACATCTTCATTAACTCTCAGTTCCAGAACCTAATGCACCGTTATAGTTTTCACACAGGTCCAGCATACTGTAGCCCTATGGATATTTTGACCTTTGTAGTTGTTACTAGAGCTTAGAATCTCTCTTTCCTTGGAAGAATATTACCTTTACACAGGCATAAATGTATGAAGATTTTTAAATCTCATTTAGGTTCCCCTCACTTGTCTCATAAAATGGAGTTAGGATTCTTTTCCACTACAGTGACACCTGCTGGTGGGAGAACAGGTGATTGAATGAAAGCTTCACTCATGCTCACTTCAGCCAAAAAGGGCACCATTCTTTTCTGTTCCTGCCATTCACAAAGCAATGAAGAACTCTGCCACACACCATCTAATTGAAGGAGCGAGACCTGGGGGAGATTACTTGGCCATCAGAGCCAATCTTGGAAGATGATTTAGGAAGCAGAAAATCCTATCCACTAAGCAGCCTATTTTCTTCCATATGTGGGAGGATTTATTTGCATACCTTCATATTAATGTTGGTGGGAATTATGCACATAAGTCCTCCTTTGTTTTCCTGTTGAGAAGAACAGACACCCCAATATTTTATCTAATGCCCTATGATTCTAGTAGGACAGCTATTACCAGAAACATTTGACAATATATGTTTTTTTTTATAGTCCATAATAATTGCATAATAATCCTGCATTCAGTATTTTATTATTGGATAGCTGATACCAGAAACTATTTCCACTTACCCTAAGTTTATGCCTTGTGTAGAGGATACGTGCGAGAGCCTTTCACTGCAGGTGTTGATGTCTCTCTACAAATATGCACTTTAGGCAAGATTGAACTGAATAGGCTTAAATGGTGAAATAATTTTTTAAAAATATTGGTCTCTATTTACTTTATATATTTTTGGAAAAGCCTGCTTGTTTAAACATCTTGCACATTCTGAATTTGCTGGTTATGAGAAAAGTGAAGAAAAATACCATTTGCTTTTAGGTAATCGGATTCTGTGGGATCTAATCCTATATCCTATTTATGGCTGTGCTAGCTATTCAAAATTAAAATGAACCTTTCATCCGTGTGTATCATAAATGGGCATTTATCAGGATTATATGATTTTGCAATCCATCTGAATATGTAACCAGAATTTGTTTTCTTTCCGTTTCACTATGTAATTACCATGCAACAATAACAAAAGTGACATGTTTGAAGAACAGATAAAATGCTGCAAATTGGCCAGTAATGGTGATATTTCCTCATCTTCTGAAAAACCCATTTATTCTCTCTCTCAACAAATCAAGGCATTGTCAGCCCATACTCATCTTGTGGCCAGAGGGGCCCTACCAATTTCTAGATGTAAGTGAATACTGGAATGCAGATGAGGCCTACTAACTAAGGCTTTCAACTCAGGCAGCTGGTCTTAGCTTGCCTCAATTTCTAAATCATCCATAATGGGGCCAAGACCTCCGAAGCACTAAAAAGAGCGAGCTGACATGCTGGACAAACTGTTAATTTTTTCCTGAAGAAGCTGCTATATTGCACATCTGTCACTGCTGTGCAGACAATTACTCACAGAGTGGAAAAAAATCTGCTGCTTGTTTCTAGTAGAGCTGTTAACAGGCGTAATGGAGAAATACAATGGTGTAAGAGTCGAAACAGGAAGGTTTCTTAGAATTTTTGCCAATTATTTCCTCGTTTTGTAAATTGTATTTAGAAATTTAAATATTCAAAACCATCCCATTCTCCACATGTGTAAGTCTCAGATCTGCTGTGTTTAAAGAATATATATTAAGTGAGCTGATATTGTAAGGCTATATTTGAGATATTAAAGCTGCAGCTACTTTTGTAATAATCTCCTTTAACATCTGCCTCTCTATAGCCATTATATTAGTTTATAAGACACCCAATAAAGAGCTTCTATCAATGTCATTTAAAAACAGGTGTGGAAATGAGCATACGGAAAATGTTAATTTTTCAAGAAATTAAATGTCTATTAAAATTGTTCACATTTGCAATTAAAAAAAATCATTTCTTATTTCTATAATACCCAATATTTTTAGCATGAGATGTGCTACCGTCTGTCATCAGTAAAGCCACTGATGATTCTAGTCTGAAAGGGGAAGGCACTCTAAGTAGGAGCAATCTGAAATTCCTGCATTCAATCTTTCCAAGACCCATAGGACTTGGAAAGAGAGTGGGGAAGTAGAGTATCCATGTAGGTTATTGTAACAATATCTTTTGCAGATGGTAGGAGGCCAGTGAGGATGGAGACAAGAATTAGGTACTTTTGACTTTGTGGCTGGAAGCTTATTGGGCATGTAACTTAAACAAGATATCTTCCAAAGGCAAACTGATCTGGCAGGGGGAAGTCCTCAACACTTCAAGCTGCCCCTAGCCTGCCCCATTTTCAGTGATCAAATGAAAAGCATCATAACATTTCCCAGGTCTTCTAGGTCCACATTATTTCTAGGCCTTCAAAGACCTGCAACCATTCCAAGGCCTGATTGAGGTCACAGCCCCAGAACTGCCAACCCCAAGGATTCAAAAATCATGAGTCAGGCTACCCAAAATCATAAGATTGGCTTAAAAATAATGAAATTAAAATTAAATTTGGGTTGGTTCTTCTTTCCCTTCCACAACCATGAACACTAGAAATGTCCTTTAAAAAAAAAAAGGTGAAAGTTGAGATTCTCGTAAAATAACATGACTCCAGAAGCTGGGGCTTTAAGCAAAATGCCTAATAACAGAAAAGCTGATAATACTGCAGCCCCATGGAGACATAGGGAAGCCTCCAGGCCTCATATAAGTGTCCAGGGCTCCCAGCAAATCCAACACCCTTGTCTAGTTAAGAGTGGCTGATGCTCTTTGCAGGAAAGAAGCATTACTTCAACTAAGTGGAAGAAATAGCAGCTATTATCTTCTGCATGATAATCCTAAGGGAAAGGTGTAATTAAAAAAAATTCAGAGTGCACAGATAAAAATGTGACAACATGAAATACCTAACATTCTGCTGAAAATTTAAAGAGTCATCAAGGAACACTCTTTCACTGCAAAGCTAGTGATGTCTGTGAATCGGGGGATGATTTATGCTGTCTGACAATTCAAAGACAGAAGACAACTCTAATGTACGGATAAAACCAAAAGGGGCAATAGTAGATCATACCACTGGCAGTTAATGGCACTGACTCGCTGGAGAGAAATCTGGATCTACTTAAAATGTCAGGTGTGTAAAGTAATGAGTCTGTGCTTAGTAGGAGACCAGCAGAAGGAGCCTTCATGGTCCACTTGTCAGCTGAGTATATATTACCACAAACCTGTTAAATAAATGAGTATTTAATACCTACTGACTCAACAAAAAATAAAAACCCGCCTACTTTTAGGAAAACTTTTAATAAAATAAAATAAAACCTATGGCATAAAACACATTTCTGAAAATAAAATAGATTATTCAGAAGGGTTTTAAAAAAAAAACAAAGCAGGCTAACGTGGGTTTTCATTGACTAGAAGAATGTTAATAGTGGGGGAATGATTGATAAAGATCCCCAATATAATCTATGTAATGTGAGAATAGTTTTTAATGTTTACAGGGAGGGGTTGTGGTCTAGTGATTAATGCTGGAGTCTTGGAATCAGAATTCAGGGGTTATATTCCCAACTGTGCTTTTGACCACACCAGCCCAATGCTTTGGATCAGACCTTGTGGCAAGCCATTGAAAAGGCAAGGCAATTAAAACTCATCCCCACCCCAATCTGAAAACTAATGCTATATGTAACACCCAAGATGACTATAATTGACAGAGTTTAGAGAAAAAATATTTCCTCTGTTTTTTCCAGCCTGTTACTTTATACACAAAGTGCTGTCAAATACAGAGTTGATTGGTCAGTTTCCCCTTTTGTTTCTATGGCTCTTTCACACAACAATGGGGGGGGGGGGGAGAGGAAAGCCATTTTAAAAATAGGAAAATGTGATGGTAAAACCACATGAATTGCTCATTTAAAAAAAAAAATGGCCAGCTTTTAAGTTGAGAGTGTCTCTTTAAACTCTATGCCTCATTGTAACCCCCTGTACAATGGGTATGTTATTTCCCTGCCTGACACAGGGGTTGTAAGATTTGTTAGTAATGCACTCTGGGGAAAAGGGGGCCATTTCTAAAGCATTATATATTTTAAAACTTCCCAGTCCTTTCACATTTTGACATCTTAAAATCTGAACAGGATTTAATAGATACTTAATAGCGATACTGCCTGTTTACTTGGCACATTTCATCCTGGAGTGCTGAACGGCAATGGATACAGAGCCCTGGAAATGCAGCAACTCAGTGGAGTGGAGGGCAGCAGCCAAGCTGGTAATCAGCATCTGACCCACATTTGTACAAAGTGACAAAGCATCTTTAAGGTCTAAGCAGAATAGAACAGACCTCTGTTTGGAAGTTTTCATCCAAGAGCATCTGTAGCTCAGTTTATCTTTCTTGGAAGAAGGAAGGGCTGAGCTGAGCTGATCCTGTCAGCATTTTAACTTGACGTTCCAGGAACTCTTAACATTACAGTGCTAACCTTAAGATGCACCACTAAGCCATCCGCTTCAGCTAAATGTGAAGAATGGATACTAGCAGCACTAGCACTCAACACTCGTTACAAAGGTGGAGGTATCGTTTTACCCATATCTCTTTATCCTCATCTCGCAGATATGGAAACCATGGCGCAGAGTGGTGAAGTGATTTGAAGATCACATAGCAAATCAGTGGAAGAGCCAGGAAGAGAATGTTGGTCTCGTGACTTCCAGCCCAGTGTCCTATCCAATGGCCCATGTACCCGTCTGTGTTTCACTGCTGGGTGATTGAAGAATGGGATAGTTGGAGAAACTGTAGGCTGTTTTGGGCTTGGACTGAGGTTTTTAAGGCCCGGCTTGACAAAGCCCTGGCTGGGATGATTTAGTTGGGAATTGGTCCTGCTTTGAGCAGGGGGTTGGACTAGATGACCTCTTGAGGTCCCTTCCAACCCTGATATTCTATGATTCATGCCAGTTTTGCCTGGCTATGCTCCCTCTTTCTGCCAAATTGCCTTCACCTCCCCATTACCTTTTGTAGTGCTCTTTGGGACTGGGGAGATCTATACAGCTAAAACCTCAGTAAGTTCTATCATTTAGTATTGCGTTTCTTCTCTTCATTGCTAACTCCCATGTAGCCTTGTCCTCTCCAGCTTCCCCTTATCTCAACTCCCCTCTAAATGGTGCCAAAGTCATCTCCTTCTCCCATTGTTCCGTCCCACGTCAGCCTCCTTCTTAAAATCCTTCATTTGCTTCCCACGTCTTAACACATCAGATTTAAATTACTACTCATCTATAAGGTCCTGCATAATTTAACCACTGGTTACATCCTTGACCCTTGTTTCCTCCTGCTCTCCCTCACCTACTCACCATTAATAAGGATGGCAGAGTCTGGCCCTTTGGGAGCAATCAGAGAGAGCTGGACCAGCAAGAGATCTCAGAGTGTGCACCTTAAGATCCATGTTTTATCAAGTAAAATTTCTCCAGTCTGCTTTTCTCCAAAGATATTTTTCAGAAACAATTAAGACCACAAAGATAGTATATACTAAGTGTCACAGAATTTTTCTATGACTTGAAAATTAATTATCAACTTATTTGCATTGTTAAACGTTAATTAGCTATGAATAGTAATTTTTTTCAGCACTGCAATACTTCAATTTCTCATTACAAAATAATTTCAGCTCTATTAATTAGTTCTAACAGTAACTCATGGTAATGGATGACACCTTAAGTGAGCTATTAAATGTACTTTACCACTGATTAGGAGGAAGACAACTAAAAAACCTACTAGGTTTACATAAAAGACAGAATATGAAACAATACATTACAGATTTATTGACTTCCATGTAAGCAACCCATCCCTTTTTAATAGTAAACAATGAGGGTTAGCAGAATCATATGCTTTGTCACAGTAGTATATGGTTGGACACAAAGACTTCACACATGGTTTCACAGTTTAACAAATGGTCCACTTTTATCAACTTATTCCATAAAAGTGCAATTATTTATAAATAAATAAAATCAAAAGCATTCCCTTCCCTCGACCCAGCACAGAAAAGTCCATTGGGGTCCCTTTGTATTTTGCTCTGTAGCCTCATCAGGCCGAGATAAACAGGATTCCAGATTAGGACTTGGTCCTGATTGAAATTCTCCAAACAGCCACTTCCCTGTGCAGAGGATTGGACCTTACCCACTCTGCCATAACAACGTGCCCTTACTAGAATGAACTAGCAGACTTGCAATGATTAGCTTAAAGGCACCCCCAACCAAACCACCAGTCAGGTAACAATGAACATCTCCAGTTGTAAGTGGCCCCCCACTCAGGCCAGATGTGTGAATGTTCCAAATCCTGTATACACTTTGTTCTCATTTGTGAGCAGATCTGGCACCTGCTGGTGCGCCCAGCAAGTAATACTGGTGACCCCATGGCCATACAATCAGATAAGTAGCACGAGCCCTTGATTTTCGAAGTGCAAACAAATACATAATTTGTATCAACAAGAAACTAATAATTGATAAAACACCACAGAACCTGCTGCTAAGCCCTTCCCCTACTACTGAGACATTCTGCTTTAAAATTAGGATGCTCTAACATATGACCAATAGCATTCAATATGCCACTGGGTTGAATGTCCTGAGACCACACAACAAGCACAGCTGCTGATGTCACTGTAATGATCCTGAAGAAGTGGAAGCCAAACTGCTATGGGCAAAGCCTCATGAAACTGGTACCTTCCTTGCTAGTGAACAGATCCTCATCAAGTTACTACCCTCCCCATGGAGGAGTAAATAGGTAATACGGAGCAGCTTTTTCTGGGGAGATACAGCCTCTCCAGCCTATTTAATGTGTCTTGGAAAGTCTATGAGTCCAAACTACAGCCCCTTCTGCTCACTGCATGTCCCCCCAACCATTGGGTCTCTGGAGGACTCAGTCTCAGACCAACCCTGAACAGTCTAAAAAAAAAACAAAACTGATAATAAATACTGCACTTCCAAGTTATTGGAACAAATACACCAGATGGCTGACATCAAGGGCTGCAAGAACTCTATGGTGGTCAGGCAGTCAAGGTCCCCCATCCCCCCGCACCCTCCCTCTAGTAGCTTGCACAACAGAAAACCTTACACAGGTCGAGGAAACTTGCCAGACAGACAAAAAACAGATGGCATAAAAGATGGGAGAATATTGTAGTTGAGAATATTCCTTTCTGTTCAAGTGTTACTGCAAAACAGCACTACTTCTGGATTTCTCCCCCTGCCAAAGTCTTTCCCCACTGAGGTGGAGTAGGCATTCTTAAACAATTATGTCTGTAGACTAGATTTAAGTGGTGGTAAAGGGTTAATATAAAAGTTCCCTTAAATTGGTATCAATTTAATCAAATACCATCCTGATTGAAAAAATAATAAAAAATTAGATGTACCCATAGATCTAAAAGCTGTGCTTAATATATTTAGAGCTAGGAAATGCATGCACAATGCTTTGACTGGATTTTCCTTCCCCCAATGTAAATGATCATTGGAGAATTTGAGAGCCAGGCTCAAAACTGGCTCAGGGCCACCGTTTATTTGTTGACCTCATCTTTGTCAATAATGAGTAGAAATTGCCTAAATTCAATTTATCACACTTCAATTCATTTACTCATAAGGTCACTGACAAATGAAAACATCTATACTAACCCATATATTTCAGTGAGTGTAAAGGCACTT
This sequence comes from Terrapene triunguis, assembly GCF_002925995.2. NCBI lineage: Eukaryota > Metazoa > Chordata > Testudines > Emydidae > Terrapene > Terrapene triunguis. The sequence continues at coordinate 4,029,209 of NW_020664613.1, read as the reverse complement.
TGGCAAAATGTGTTAAAATTGATGTTACTTATTATTGTGTTTGCATGGCTATAAAAAGAAGCATAAAACAAGCGTTGCTTCATTCTCAAAATTGCTTATCTCACTGACTATTATAATATGGGGTAGAGCTAAATGAAAATCTCTCTCATATTACAAAAATGATCTTTCACATAACAGAACTACTTAAATTTAATCCAATCTAACACATGGAGTGCCCTGGGTATAACATATGTCATCTTCAGAAGAGCTGTACTCATAGGGTTCAGTGAAGTTTTAGCTATACTTGTATGGGTATGTTGTAGACCTTGTCCAATATTAGCAGAAGTGGATTTAAACCAAAAAAAGTCAGGGCAATGTGTGTACTGAGGATTTGGCACTTAAAGGAGTGTAAGATCTTGGTCAAGTATTGCATTCACTTCATAAATGGCAAAACATTCAGATGCCCTAGTACACGAAGATGTGATACGATTAAAAACAATTAGACAATGCTCATTGAATTAACACGCTTTCCCCCAAATGTTCAGGTTTCCAGACAAGCGCTATGTGGATACTTCCTTCCCAACTATACTAATTCTCTAAATGTGAATGCACAGCTAAAGAATAATTACATCTTACAATACACAATTCTACAAAGAAGATAACCAAGATTCAATAGGTGTCTGTTATAAACTAACTGGAATCTTGAGGACTGTACAAAATATCTTCAGAGTGGCTGGAATCAAGGCTTCAAATCAGAGCTTGCTTTACTCCAGGCCTAAATGAAAAATGTTAGTCTTGCTATTTCAAAGAATATCCATGCATCACTGAAACTGGTAACTGTTTTATATGATAGCATGTTGAAAACATGTTATATGCAGGATTGGGGAGGAGGGGGAAGAAATAAATCACAGCTCACTGAAACAGAAAGCAATCCTCATACGAGTTGCAATAGTGAATCAGATCACTATTGGGCAGTAGTGACAATACCAGACGCTTGAGAGGAAGATGTAGAAAGTTCTATATTGGATAAGTATAGAATAACCTGCCCCAGAGGGGAAGTTTCTTCAAGGCAGTTAATGACTGGTTTATGGCCTGAAGCATGAAGGCTTTTTTATTTACCCTATAACACTCTGGATATTCTTTATTTACATGTCAATCCTGCTGAACCCTGGGCCTCCATGTCCTGTGGCAGAGTTTCATAGGATTATCACATGCTATGTGAAAAATATTTCCTTTTTTCACTTTTAATTTTGTTGCCTTTTAACTTCATTCCTAACCACTGGGCTAGGAGGTATTCTTGATAGGTCTCTCTCAATCTCTCCTGTTGAAGCTGTTCCACTGTGTATAAAATTCTTGATTAGTCATTGGACCAGAGAGAGAGAGAGAGAGAGAGAGAGAGAAAATAAATGAGAATGAGTCTGTAGCCTAGTGTTTAGGACATTACTTGGGAATAGGGACACCTGGGTTCCAGTCTCTGCTCCAATGACTATTGAATTATTTATACAAAGTGGAACAACTTCCAAAGAAGAGACTGAGAAAAATCTGCCCCAGAATACCCTCAGCTCATTGGTTAGGGAACACTTCTGAGGAGGTGGAAACTAAAGTTCAAATACCTGCTCTACATCAAGCAGAGGGAGGAATCAAACTGGGGTCTCATATCTTGGTGAGAGCCCTAACCTCAGCGCTAAAGGTTATAAGGATAGCAGCTAATCCTCTGGCCGTTTTCTGAATCTAGCATTTTAAAAATGCCAGAAAACAAAACATTTTGGGTCGGACTACATTTTTTGTTTTTAAAAAAAAAAGTCCATTTTGGATTGAAGAATTCCCAGACATCCGTTTGTTTGATGTTAACAATGTTTGATGTTAACATTTTTGCAATTTTTAAAATCAGCTTTATAGTTGGCGTGTGGAAATTTGGCATGGAAATAGTTCTCAATGAGCTCTTTTGAGTTGACATGCACAGTACATTCTTGTATCAGTCCTTCACTAAGTTCATAAATATCTATTGTGCCTGGTTAACTTAGCTATGCAATGGAAAGTGCAGTGGCAGGGCAGGATTTTGACACTGTCCTTTGGGACCCTGTAAGGTGCGAAAATATTAGAGAGGTCTCCACGCTTTAGACTGAGGAGGGAACCTTTGACTAATGTGCCTTGAGGGATCGACAAACCAAAAGTGAAAGATTGATGTTAAAATTTAGGCCACCTGAGTTCACAGTTGAATCTGTAGTTAACTATCTCCTCTTCTGAATTGCACCCAAGGAAGGCTCTGCATTGAAAAGAAAGTGTGTAGTGCTGACAAAATGATCAAAATAAATACTTTGGAGAGAAGGAAACATATATTTAAAAAAGTGTAAATCAATAGACTGAACCATTATTACAATGAAAATGGGGTGAGTATCTGCACTGGGGCATTTCCTGACTTTTGGGTGTTTGTGCAACCTTAACACTGGTTTAATATAGTTATTTCTATAGATAATTTACACATAATTAGCTAAGTAACTGTTCCTGCTGGGGAATACAAAAATAGGAAGGGACATTAGTAAAGTTTCACAAGCCTTGTAATAACAATTCTAGCTAATATTTATTTGTTAAAGATATTAGCAGCCTTAACTACATGTTACAGAAAGATGTCATTCTTCCACCCATCTTAGCAATAACGCTGCTGTCTAAAAAGCAGCACACAACATACAAAAAGAACATGAAGAATGAAGTCTGTTTTATTTTATTACATCTTCCTTGTGTTAAAGCAATGCATTCTATACAGATTGTTTAGCCATTTGCTGTCAATTCAACTGGCCCATTACAGACCTTAATTACAGAAAAGCCAAAATTCAGGGACAAAGTTGTTACATATTAGCATGTTAACAATGCTTTTCCTACTTCAACAAATATTTATTTAAAAGAAAGATGCTGCCAGCAGTTGCTCATCTGTTTTAGTAAAGGTTAATGGCCCAATTCACAAAACATTGAGGTATATTGATAGATGACTCAAAACTCAATGTAGATTACTCTAAATGTATGTTTCTCTTTTATTAAACCTTCAATGTAGGCAGAAAATTTTGGGTTACTAATTAATTGAGCACCTAAATGGAAAGATATGAGAGAGTGTCCAACATCTATTAATATGTGAAAAGGAAAATTAATTTCAATGTTATATCTAGTAGCAGATCATGTATCAAAATACTTGTGTATGTATTTTAAAATAATCTGAGGCATCACTGGAGTAGGTATTGTTATAAGCTAGTAATGGAAAAACCTAACAAGCAAATTTTAAGACATATTTTGAAATAGTGGCATGTTTTATCACAATCCCAAAGCCATGTGTCTCCAAAAAGTGGCCTTTTTAAAGAACACACTAGCTCTTAACTACACAATCACATTGTTAGAACAACCGTTAGCACTGTAAAGAGGCCTAGGAAAACAGAATTGAAAATGGGGGAATGAGGTAGGGAGAGAATTGTACAGCAATATCAAGAAAAATATCACTACATTATATTTTAACAAATCATTTCCCTCTACCTGGCGCCCAGTCTGCTCTGGCATTTGTAGGAAATTCCAGTTGCAAAACAAACAAGGCATATTTATATCTAAATAAAATCAGTTTGAATACCCTTGATATCTAATAATTTCTTTTGACCAGACTGATTGATTTAAAATTAGAAACCAACATGTTTTCGGACTTTAGCTCTGATTTTTTACATCTTCATCAAGCTAAGTAATTTCTCCACCAAGGGAGTTTACCAGGTTGATTGCACCCATGCACATGGGGGAAATGGGGAGCAGAGTGGGAACTAGCAAGCTTTTATCCTAATATTTGTCCATGCAGTTTTTTCTTTTTAAATTCTCCACTAAAACAGCAAATATTTTCAAATACTCTTGAAGCTGCAGACTGATATTTCTTGAATTTCTGCAGCTACTGTATATTGCCTGGAAATACTAGAAACAATGTTATTTGTGCCACATTTACAATTATCAAATAATAATACACAAGCTTCGTAATCAGTCATGATGGAATTATAATAGGGGGGAGGAAGTTCTTTAAACGTTCATTAATACAGCACAATAATACGAGCCTACAGCTTTTACTTAACATTGCCATGTGACTTCTTATTAATTCACAAGTAATCTACAAGTTCAAGAAGTTATTGACTGCTCCATATAATACTCACAAACACGTCTTTGGAATTCAACAGCACTTCATAGCCCTTTGCAGTATCAAGCGTGTAGGAGAATTCCACATCAGTTAAAATAGAGCGATCTATCTGTACATATATATAACTGCCATGTGTGTATATTAAACGGCAGTTATACATGTGGAATCCACTGTTAGTTGCAGAATTCAAAATTCTTTGCTTTTCACAATTACATGGCCACAAAATTCTTTGGTCATAGAATCTGTTTAATGAGCTTAGCTGTATAGTACAAGTCTGAAATGGAAAAGCCACACTACAGTGTGGCCTAGAAAGTTCCATAGAAACAAATATTCTTGCTGATTAAATACTGAACTCCAAAAAATGTTGCTTTCTCAAAACAAACAAAAAAACAAAAAAAAACAAAAAAAAACACATACACAGATAAGGCATTTAAAACCACAAGTAAAGGATTCTCTTCCAATTGAGTGAACTTGTACATTTGATCAGCATCAAGGATGACATCAGACACTAACCAGTTACTCTACACTAGGTCAATAGTAAGCAGACTGTAAAAAGGGACAAAAAACAGATAATACTAGCACTTGGAAAGTGAGAACACTGCTTTTCAATTAATGTGTTGCTTGCTCTTGTAGCTACTTTCCTAGTATTGTGTTTGCTGGAAAATGGATGAGGTTGTGAGAGGAAAAGAGCCTTCTTCCTGATGATAAATTTAGAATTAAATCTTGGCCCCACTGAAGTCAGTGGAAATGTTGACACTGACTTCAATGGGGCCAAGTTTTCACCCTTAGTCAATTTGAATGATGGCTCCTCTATACCTCCCTAATGTGAAATTTGATTTACACCACCAGCATCCTGGCAGCTTGATTGGCTGGTGTTTGATGAAATTATTGGTACTGATTAAAATGCTTAATGATCCCCCCTTGACTTTAAATTGCTCACTCAAGATTTTAGAGATGCTACCAGAGTATTTCCCTCTCTTCTTACCTGCTGCACTTTGTCTTTTCTCTGCTTCTTCCATGATGCTTCAAAGTTTGTGGTAGGATGCCAATATCATGACCACAAAAAACATTGAATGTTAGCCACCCCTTGCTGTAACCTACCAGTCAATTCAAAATATACCAAAACCCAAAGTTTAAGAACCAATGCAAGGGTCACATTTAAAATACACTCATTTTTGAGGTGGAGAGTCAAGGGAACACTAGTATAAAAAATAACCAGAATTCCAAGCTGAGGGTGAACACTAAAAGTTTTAAAAATATTTACTTACAAATATTTTACAAGATGTAACAACAATTATAAAAGCGTTAGAATTAGGGCTTACACACAGGTAAGCATGATGCTTTACAAGATAATGGGGTTACATTCCTATGATGACAAAGTTACCATCAGTTATACTCGCCTTATGCAAAATTGCATACCATGTCGCCATTTGGGGGCACCTAATGTATGTCGACATGGAAAAGCAGAGATCATGTTAACCTATCCTCATCTATGGCCAACTTCTAGAAATATCTAGTTTGGAAATTTTTGCCTGTAAAGGAAGGAAAAATGAACCAACATAGCAGCTTTCTGAGGTTTAATTTTCCTTGATAACAAATCCTCTCAGAACACTTCAGATGAGAAAATGGTGCCAAAAAATGTTTGCCCAAGTGCTGAAATCTGCTGTGTGAGAAGCTTTTCAGGAAAAATAAACGCATTGCATTTTGAATCATATACCTAACAAACTTTGTTTTAAGATCACAGAAAATAAAAAAGTACAATTGTTTTTACATTTTAGCACCATTACAGAGTTAGGATTAAAACACCTCTTTTGTCACTGTGACTACCTTGCATCTTGAAAGCCAGAGTAGTCAATATGAAACATTTAGGCTTCAGAACTCCATAAGTGAACAACAACTGGATTTGGTGATGACAAAATACAATATAAGACTTTAGCTTTTTTTCCCTTTAAATTAAGGTTAGTCTTCCTGATTTCTGTACAGCAGTTGGAGTGCTTCTCTGTCAGCTAAATCCAAGTCCGAGTCCCTTTGGTCTCTGGATGGCTCTGACTGGTTCTGACATCCCTTTGCCATCTGGTCCCAGGCCTGTGCCAGGAGTCCAGCCCATACTTTGAAGCATTCTGTTTCCAATGTTGTTTTCTGGGATTGGTTGGGCATTTTCACCTACAAACCCTGAGATTAAAAGAAACATACAGCATTAATCAGCACTGCGTGTGGAAAAGAGCAAGATAATCTCCTTTAAAGCCTTAACCCTTCTTATTCTCCTAATTCATCTAATAGGTTGCTAGAACAGGCTGTCTTTGCATATATTAACCTCATGGCTGTATGTTAATTTTACATATATGGTCTATAGTTTCACTTTTTCTTTTTTTTAAGAATAGCTCAATTTTTAAGCATTACACATTTATTTTTGCTGCAGATCTTTTAAGCATGAGAAGAACATGCTGGATGTCAGACTGAGGCTAGGTCTACACTACCCGCCTGACTCGGGTAGTTTCCCACCCATTCATACTAGCCTGCCCCTTTTTTTTTTTTTTTAAAGAATTGTAGTAACAACTGTAGGGAGAGCACAGTTACGTGTTTTTAGAGAGACTAAAGTTTTAAACTAATCATTTACCTCTGATGAGCAATTGGTTCATTATAACATTAACTTTACTAAGGAGTGTTAAAACAAAAGTTGAACAAATATTGTGAAGCTCCTCAATATACAAATCTAAAAAGCTACACTGAAACAGCGTACACAGGTGGTAGTCAAACTGAAAATGAGAGATGCATATTCAAACCTTCATGATATCTCTTACTTGTGATTATTGTGGCAACAAATTTACAATACTCAAGCATTATCTACTGTGGTCAGATGAAAGCTAGACAGCCACTATTCCAGTCCCCAAGTCAAAGAAAAAGGAAAAAGAGTGTTGAGAGAAAGCTAACTTTAATATTGGTTTGAAGCAGTACTTAACGTTAGGTGATAAAGGCTCTGAAGTCAGTAGGCGCCAGGCTGTGAGAGGGTGCTCTTGAACTGACCAGCACAAAATTCAATAATAAAATCTTCCTTTCTTTTCAGGCCTCCCATAGACAAGAGAGTTATCATACAGACAAGTCCCTGACAATGACTGAGCATACATAGCATAGCGCAGGCTGTGGACCTTTTTAGCTCTTGCTTCTAGCACAGAAAATAGGGGGAAAAAATTCGATGTCCAAACTAAATGACGGGTAAACACCCTTACTAAAACTACAGAAGTATCCATTAACCCACTTTTTGGGGGTCCTAATGTCTTAAAAACAATGGAAAAAGACAACGGAGGGGAATAAAGTTCACAGAGTTTCCAAGGAAAAGGGAACAATGTCAAGGTGCTCACACTATCTCAGAATTGGATATGTCAGATGATTCCTGAGTTTGCATAGCAGTGCCAGAAACACACCCCGGAGTGTAAACTATAGAGAACAGCCCAAAACAGAGTAAACAACTTTGCAGGTTCACTAGAGTCCATTTAAAAAGCATAGTTAACTTTATATAAACTATGTATCTTACTATATCAAATCCAATTCCTCACACAGTAAGAACCGAAAGAGGCTATACAGATGAACAATTTGTACCCTGAAACATGCTATTTAATAAACTCATGCTTCTATTTTTGATTTTTTCCTGTAACAGAATGCATTTCCTCTTTCTGTGACTGACAGGGTAATTGGAATACGTTTTGTTTTAAAGATACTTAAGTACTTTTAAAATATACAGTATAATTACTTTTTCCACTCCATTGTACATGATTTTCTATTAGAACTCTAAAAAACCCCAAACTCTCTGAATACAGCCAACAAAAAGGCTTATTTTTTTGTTTTGTTTTTGTGCACACAAACACACCATGTATGTCCAACAATATTTTTGGGTTTTGCTTGAGGTCTGTGCAACACCAAAAAAATGAAAGCACAGTTGTAAACAACTAATTTACTTTTCTGTTTTTATTTTCTTAGCAAGCGTGCAGGCGGGTTGTATTTTATTTCAAAAAGATGTGGTATCAACAGTCCATTATCCCTTAGTTTAATCAGTTTTGAAGCCTCTCTCTTACAATGTCTTTATAAAAAGTGAATCAAATTATAGTTATTTTATCCTGCACATTTTGAGTCTCTCCACTTTCTATAATAAGACAGTTACTGGTAATTTTATTCATTGTAGTCCTTTCCCTCCATTCTATGACCAATCAGCACTCAGAAATACCATTCTCATTCCTTATTGGTTGAATATGAATAGAGTAGAGAACAGAGTATGACAAATACCATGCTACATTGTTTGTTACTTTTTTTTAAAATTTTGCTATGGGCTTTTATTCTCTAATTAAAAGCAATTATTGTCCTTGCAATATACATCTTAAAGCTCAGCTTCTAACTCATGCCAATGGCTCTTCTTGGACTGGCCAACAGGGGCTTTCGGAGAGTGGTAAAAACATATTGCCCCTAAAAAGGGTTGCACTACCTCCAGGACATGTTCAGTCTTGACCCAGCCTCGAGCAAGAACAAGAACAACCCGCTGCTGCCACCTCACGGAAAAGCAGCTATGCAAAATGTGACATGTGAAAGGCAGCGACAGGGGTGGGGGGGGGGGGGGGGGGGATGGGAAAGAGGCAGTGGTTATGAGGAACTGAAATCAGCACTCTATGTTAATAATTTGCAGGAATTTCATTTGCAGACCCTTCTGCCTTATAGAGACTACAAAATTTGATAGAAACCATAATAATTTGGTTCCTGATTTGCCAGATGAGTGGGCAGCTCACTGAAGTGGTTGCCATGACATAAGTGAGGGGAAAGAACTGAAGGAACAGTAACTTGGATGGCAAGACAGTGCTGTCAAATTCCTATACCTATACTGAGCAACAGCCACAGCCCCAAAATACAAACTAGTGTGTATATATATATATACACACACACACACACACAGAGCCTCTGGAGCCCACCTCTATTATACATGTGCATGCTTAATATGAAACCCATAAATGTAAATATGAAATATGCTTAAAGGCAAAAATATTTGTGTATTTTAAAAAAGTTTGCGGGAATAACAAAAACTTTCAATAAAATTTTTATTGTGAAATGATATTTATGATGGCATTAAAGGTACATTTCTATGAAATGTATCTTTCCAGAGGTGACCCCGGCAATTACAGGCTGGTAAGCCTGACTACAGTACCGGACAAACTGGTTGAAACTATAGTAAAGAACAAAATAGTCAGACACATAGATGAACATAATTTGTTGGGGAATAGTCAACATGGCTTTTGTAAAGGGAATCATGCCTCACCAATCTACTAGAATTCTTTGAGGGGGTCAACAAGCATGTGGACAAGAGGATCCAGTGTATTTAGACAAGGTCCCTCACCAAAGGCTTTTAAGCAAAGTAAGCAGTCATGGACTGGTAATTGGTTAAAAGATAGGAAATAAAGGGTAGGAATAAATGGTCAGTTTTCAGAATGGAGAGACATAAATAGTGGTGTCTCCCAGAGGTCTGTACTGGGCCCGGTCCTATTCAACATATTCATAAATGATCTGGAAAAAGGGGTAAACAGTGAGGTGGCAAAATTTGCAGATGATACAAAACTACTCAAGATAGTTAAGTCCCAGGCAGACTGCGAAGAGCGACAAAAGGATCTCTCAAAACTAGGGGACTGGGCAACAAAATGGCAGATGAAATTCAGTGTTGATAAATGCAAAGTAATGTATATTGGAAAACATAATCCCAACTATACATATAAAATGATAAGGTGTAAATTAGTTGTTACCACTCAAGAAAGAGATCTTAGAGTCACTGTGGATAGTTCTCTGAAAACATCCACTCAATGTGCAGCGGCAGTCAAAAAAGCAAAAAGAATGTTGGGAATCATTAAGAAAGTGATAGATAATAAGACAGAAAATATCATATTGCCTCTATATAAATCCATGGTTCTCCCACATCTTGAATACTGCATGCAGATGTGGTCGCCCCATCTCAAAAAAGATATATTGTACTTGGAAAAGGTTCAGAAAAGGGCAACAAAAATTATTAGGGGTATGGAACGGCTGGGGAGAGATTAATTAGACTGGGACTTTTCAGCTTGGAAAAGAGACGACTAAGGGGGGATAAAAACATAAGAATGGCCATACTGGGTCAGACTAAAGGTCCATCCAGCCCAGTATCCTGTCTACCGACAGTGACCAATTCCTGGTGTCTCAGAGGGAGTGAACCCAACAGGTAATGATCAAATGATCTCTCTCCTGCCATCCATCACCACCCTCTGACAAACAGACACTAGGGACACCATTCCTTTCCCATCCTGGCTAATAGCCATTAATGGACTTAACCTCCATGAATTTATCTAGTTCTCTTTTAAACCCTGTTATAGTCCTGGCCTTCACAACCTCCCCAGGCAAGGAGTTCCACAGGGTGATCGTGCACCGTGTGAAGAAGAACTTCCTTTTATTTGTTTTAAACCTGCTGCCCATTAATTTCATTTGGTGACCCCTAGTTCTTATATTATGGGAACAAGTAAATAACTTTTCCTTATTCACTTTCTCCACACCACTCATGATTTTATATACCTCTATCATATTCCCCCTTCGTCTCCTCTTTTCCAAGCTGAAAAGTCCTAGCCTCTTTAATCTCTCCTCATATGGGACCCGTTCCAAACCCCTAATCATTTTAGTTGCCCTTCTCTGAACCTTTTCTAATGCCAGTATATCTTTTTTTGAGATGAGGAGACTACATCTGTACGCAGTATTCAAGATGTGGGCGTACCATGGATTTATATAAAGGGCAATAAGATATTCTCCGTCTTATTCTCTATCCCTTTTTTAATGATTCCTAACATCCTGTTTGCTTTTTTGACTGGCGCTGCATACTGCGTGGACGTCTTCAGAGAACTATCCACGATGACTCCAAGATCTCTTTTCTGATTAGTTGTAGCTAAATTAGCCCCCATCATATTGTATGTATAGTTGGGGTTATTTTTTCCAATGTGCATTACTTTACATTTATCCACATTAAAGTTCATTTTTCCATTTTGTTGCCCAATCACTTAGTTTTGTGAGATCTTGTAAGTTCTTCACAGTCTGCTTTGGTCTTAACTCTCTTGAGCAGTTTAGTATCAACTGCAAACTTTGCCACCTCACTGTTTACTCCTTTCTCCAGATCATTTATGAATAAGTTGAATAGGATTGGTCCTAGGACTGACCCTTGGGGAACACCACTAGTTACCCCTCTCCATTCTGAAAATTTACCATTTATTTCTACCCTTTGTTCCCTGTCTTTTAACCAGTTCTCAATTCATGAAAGGATCTTCCCTCTTATCCCATGACAACTTATATCATATGATATATGATAGATATGATCGAGGTCTATAAAATCATGACTGGTGTGGAGAAAGTAAATAAGGAAGTTTATTTACTCTTTCTCATAACACAAGAACTAGGGGCCACCAAATGAAATTAATAGGCAGCCGGTTTAAAACAAACAAAAGAAAGTTTTTTTCCCCACACAACACAGTTAACCTGTGGAACTCCTTGCCAGAGGATGTTGCGAAGACCAAGACTATAATAGGATTCAAAAAAGAACTAGATAAATTCATGGAGCACAGGTCCATCAATGGCTATTATCCAGGCTGGGCAGGGATGGTGTCCCTAGCCTCTCTTTGCCAGAAGCTAGGAATGGGCGATGGGATGGATCACTTGATGATTACCTGTTCTGTTCATTCCCTCTGGGGCACCTTGCATTGGGCACTGTCGGAAGACAGGATACTGGGCTAGATGGACCTCTGGTCTGACCCAGTATGGCCGTTCTTATGAAAAATTAAGGCATGTAATTTTTCTTAACAGCTGTTGAAACAGGTACATCCTGGTTAAACAGTTCACTAGCATTCAATGCCATACCCTTGATTTTACAGTGATTGCCATGAATTAATTTAATTCCATCTGTAAGCTAAAAATCAGATCAGAGGTCTAATGCTGCTGCAGGCTCCACATCTGTTTAATCATTTTTGGACACAACAGCTTGCAAAAGTTCAGGATTTAAATTTGCTTAATATTTAAGAAATAATGTTTTACTAGTGTGTGAATCTCAGCAGGAAACAAACAAGTCACTACTCAGTTTTGAACTATAGGGCAAACTGCAAATATATTTTCTCTTAACTGTAAAATACCTCTTCTTTAGAACACAACAGCTTACCATCTAGGCTTATATTTGTTATGGATCAAAAACAGGACGGTTACCCAATGTACTACTATTGTGACTTTCAATATTTAAAAAGAATGGGGGGCGGGAGGGATAGCTCAGTGGTTTGAGCACTGGCCTGCTAAACCCAGGGTTGTGAGTTCAATCCTTGAGGGGGCCACTTAGGAATCTGGGGCAAAATCAGTACTTGGTCCTGCTAGTGAAGGCAGGAGGCTGGACTCGATGACCTTTCAAGGTCCCTTCCAGTTCTAGGAGATAGGATATCTCCATTAATTTATTTTATTTATAATATTCTTGTTATTGCTAATGGGGCAAAATCAGATTTCAGTTTATTGACTAAACTGACATCACTTAAATTAGTTTGGATTTACACTGGTGTAACTAAAATCAGAATCCAGTTCAGCATCTTCAATAAACTTTAGGAAAGCAACACAAAGGTCTTTTTCAGGCATAAGAATAAAGGAAGGTGGATTTGTGCAATTTCAACTTTGACCAAACTATTTTTTTTTTAATGCTAAGGATAATTTCTCAGAAAATGATACTGCATTGAAATCTAGTGCTGGACTCTTATCTTTCTTTTATAAGATTAAAGATTTGTGAGTGGAACAACTATGCCTCAGCAGAGCATTCCACAACTATTATTTCTTCTTCTTGCGCTCCTGGCAGCCCTAAATCCTTTAAACCCTTTCCTAGAAGGATCTCCTTTTGCTTGGGCAATTTTTGCAATACATGGCCTGCTAACCCTTACCTCCTACCCTGGATCTCACTTATGTCTGTTACAGCGGAGTCAGTCTTTTTACTGCAAATCTTCCAAGAAGCATTGTGGATGGTAATTCACTTGCGTAATTGGCTCAAGAGATGAAAATCTTGTATCTGACTCTCTTACCCACTAATCTATCCAGCTGACTGCAAGCCTAATTGGCAGCTTGTTTAGTAATTTGGCTCCTAAAGTGTTGTATTGATGTTGGATAAACAGCCAATGGAAGGAGAGGTGATACATGCTGCTTCACTTTAAAATTTAGTGCACTTTCCCCCCCGTTTTCAGAAGACATTTAATACTCCATCTTTTTGTTGTTTTTGTTTTCTGTTTCCACACCATCTAGCTGAATGCAGGGATGTAAAACGGTAGGTTTTGATCCTGATGCAAGATGCCATTCTATCAGAAACATTGTTAAAATCATAAACTCTTAGATTGCATCCTCTTTAAAGAGCGTTCTTGAACAAAAGTGAAAATCAGGATTGCTGCCCAGGTGTGTGTTTTTTTTTTAAACTGTATTGGAAAATTTGTGTAGCATCAACAGCAGCTTCACAACTGGCAGACATACTGCGATTTTTTAAATTGCTGTGATGTTCAAATATTTATAACTTATCTGTCTGATTTACACATCTAGTTGCTGTTAATTAGATATACTACAAGTGACTATTTCAAGCACAACTGACACAACTGTGAAGATGTCACATTATTCAGCTAAACATTTTGGTCCAAATTTCCAAACACGGGTGAGCTATGTTGTGCTCACAAAATCTGCACCCACTCTGAAACCTCATGCTGCATGAACATAAACCCTACACTGATGACAACACAAAACCTGAACTGGCTTCTGGTTATGAGGCACCGCAGTTCCTTTGGAGCTGCACTATCAGGAACTCCCTCCAAGGAAACCCACTGAACCAAGAACTGACCTTGGGTTATTTTCTTTTCTGACTAAGCTCTACCAGGCCAGAAGTTGGAAAGTATGTGTCCTGCTCACCACAGCCCATTCAGTCCTTTCTACCCATACCAGACATAATTGTGTTGCATCCTTTTGCAGGAGCTGACGGTTGAGTGGGAAAAGAAGGCACAATAGAGGTGGAAAAGTCCCCCTTACTCACAGACAAGGAAAGAGCTGTTTGCCAAAGACTGCCTTTGCACACGGATCTAAGTGAAATGATGCAGCATATTATTTACTTTTTTGGCAACACTGCAAATATCACTCTACCGTGGCTCTGAAGCAGATCTTCCAGTGTAAAATCTTTCAAAGCAGATAAAAAGAAAACTTGAAAACCTGGCAAAGTTGTTACTCTCTGATAAATGTTCAGCGACTTATGTGAACTGTGGTTTCTGCCCAGGTCCTAGAGGACAGGGTTTACATCACAAAAGTCACCCACAAAATTGGCAGCCTTGTGTAATCTCAGCAGAAACACTAGGGACTGAATCAACATGGGGACTAACAACGTCACCCTTAGAACTGATCCATTCAGCACAAGGTTAAAACAGACTACCACAATAGTGTGAGGAAGCTTTCACTTTTTCTGCCCATACTTGACTCATTCTGTGAATGGGAGATTTCAGTTAAACTAGTACTTTTCATAAGCATTAATTCATCAAAACAAAACTAGAAAACAAATACAAATGTTGTTAACTACTTGCACTAAGGAAAAACAAATCTATAGGTAAACTACCTACTCAGGCATTGGTACCTCCAACCAGTGTGCCACTAGAGGCTATATTAATGATGTAGGAAACAATGCTATACACAGGGAGGGCAAAGAGGAATTAAGATAAAAGAAGGAGAATACTTCTAAGCCTTTTGGCTAAGATAAAGTAAAGATGAAGGAAGTTGGGGGGATCTCTACCAAAATGAAATTCTGTGGAGGATCTCTTGATTGTCTACCCTGCAGTTGAGCGCTGTGATGCAGCACATGTAGTGTACCTGAGCTAGCTTTGAGATCGCAGCTAGCTCAAGTAACAGCAGCAGTGTAGCTGTGGCAGCAGGGGTAGTGGCATGAGCTAGCTACTCCTGTATGTACCCAGGAGCCTGGAAAGAGTTGTACTCAGGAGGCTGGCCTGTGCTATTGCCGTGGATACACTGGCTACTGTAACTTCAGCTAGCTTTGATCTAGCTAGCTTGAGTATGCGGACATGAGCTGTAATCATACCTCTTGATTGCAGTATAGACATATCCGCAGTTACTCCATACCATCTGAAGATGATAGACAACATGTCACAGCTATCAATCCTCCCTTGCCATGGATCTCCCTTCCATAATTAAATCATAGGAGAAATTATATGTCAATTCCTCTTAAATATGCAATCTGTCACTTAAATATGCAAACTCAGGCTTGGTCTACACTAACCCCCAAATCGAACTAAGGTACGCAACTTCAGCTACGTGAATAACGTAGCTGAAGTTCGAAGTACCTTAGTTCGATCTTACCTCGGTCCACACGCGGCAGGCAGGCTCCCCCGTCGACTCCGCGGTACTCCTCTCGTCTAGCTGGAGTACCGCAGTCGACGGCGAGCACTTCCTGGTTCGACTTATCGCGTCCAGACAAGACGCGATAAGTCGAACCCAGAAGTTCGATCGCTCGCCGCCGAACTACCGGGTAAGTGTAGACATACCCTTAATGCTGACCAAAGTTCTCTCTAGTGGTAATAAAGAGGTCAGAAAGCAAATCTAGGTATTTCTTAAGTGTGTGCTCCACAGATGTACACTTCTTTCAGGTTTGTAAAAATCAAAATCCTGGCGCTTTATGCTGGAAAGTGAAAGCAAGATTCTCCACCCTGAAATCAAGTCAGTGGGTGTCTGTTTAGACACTACTACTACCTCCTGAAGAAAGAAAACTCTGAACATGTTTGTATTAGGAGCCTGATCAATGTGTCTTACGTTTTTACATTATGGAAATGTTTTCTGATATGTTAAAAGGTTTTTTAATTTTTATTGATGTAAAATTATAGAAAATGTTATACATTGAATTGCACAAAACAAAACTACATCAGTAAGATTATTTCCTTCAAAATTAAATTACAGTGGTAACTATATTTAAATGGATGAACATGAAGACAGCTATGCTCGCTCATCCCTAGAAAGGGTCCTTCTAAAATCACAGTTAAGGCACAAGGCAGACCAGGACTGGGAAGCTTCCATTACTGGTTCAAGTGCTATACTTGTCCTGTTTGCAGACAAAGGTCTTCTGTCTCTAGCACTGTTCACCTAGGAACTTTAACAAGTCGAACAAAAACTTCAAAAAAACAAAAACAAAAAAACCAGACCTTTGCCCATACTACCATGCAATATTACTTAGACATCAATTCTAACTAAGGTGAATGGAACACATTCTAAATTTCTCACATAGAAGCAACGGGAAATTTGAATAACAATTCATACCCAGTGTTTTGAAAATTTACCCATAGTTTATCTAGGTAAGCCCAAGTCTGCCATTTATCTGTAACTATCCCAGAAAGTTGACCTTCACCACAAGCTTAGCCTGGGCAACCTCTGTTACAAAGGTGTAATCACAATCTTTTTCATATAATCATTTTGGCACTGCAGATATTCAGGTCTTATTTTTAATCATTGATACATTAAGCACCAGCAAAATAGTTTGCTTAGATACTCCACTGGCAATTTTTAAAAAAGCAATGAAAACATTTAGCCTTTTGATTACCTTGTTAAAGTGAGTCATGACAGCATTATAACTGTGCTTGGTATGGCCGCTATAATTAAGAATCTGTCAGGTTTTTCTTTAAAACACATTTTTTTAAAGTGAGGTTTATAACTCAGTCATTTCAAATTGTATCATCTTGAAGTGTGACATGCAAACCATCAGCCCAGAAAAAGACATTACAATTAAAATTTGCTTTTACAAAAAGTGATCAATATTTGTTAAGATGCATGGGATAATGTTCTGTGTGATGCCTTTTATATTTCCCTATACATTCTATGTTTTAGTCATTTGTGCTGTATCATTTTATGATAATTTGAAGAACAAAATCTGAAGAAAGCTATTTGTTTGTTTCTGAAAACCATTTACTGGAGTATGCACAAAACTTTTTTTTATTTTACTTTGCATTAGTGTTCTATAGTCTGTAAATTATGTTAATAGAAATCCACTAATGTCAAACAGAATTTGTGCACAAGGAATAGTGTGTTTCTCTGAGATTTAGATGTTCTAAAGGGATAAAAAAAAACCCAACAGGATCAAAGGGATATAGGAAATATGATGGAGACCATAGAGTCACTTGGGGAGCCCAGAGAGAGTGAGGTACACAGAAGATGAAAGATAATCAGAACACAAGAGAAAGAACTTGGGTAAAAAAAGTCTATTCAGTTTACGAGTATAAACTTTTAGGCCTGGTCTACACTAGGCTTTTATGTCGACTTTAGCGCCGTTATATCGAATTAACCCTGCACCCGTCCACACCAGGAAGCCATTTAGTTCGACATAAAGCTCTCTTTAAATCGATTTCTGTAATCCTCCCCAACGAGAGGATTAGCGCTAAATTCGACATGGCCATATCGAATTAGGCTAGGTGTGGATGGAAATCGACGGTAATAGCTCCGGGAGCTATCCCACAGTGCACCACTCTGTTGACGCTCTGGACAGCAGTCCGAGCTCGGATGCTCTGACCAGCCACACCCCCGGGAAAATTTGAATTCATTTTCATTTTCCTGTCTGGGCAGTTTGAATCTCAGTTCCTCTTTGGACATCGAGGGAAGCTCAGCAGCAGTGGCAACTATGCAGAGCTCTCCAGCAGAGATGGCCGTGCAATCCAATAGAAAGAGGGCCCCAGCATGGACTGATCGGGAAGTCTTGGATCTCATCGCAGTGTGGGGCGATGAGTCCGTGCTTTCAGAGCTGCGCTCCAAAAGAAGGAATGCTAAGATCTACGAGAAGATCTCCAAAGCCATGGCAGAGAGAGGCTACAGCCGGGATGCAACGCAGTGCCGCGTGAAAATCAAGGAGCTGAGACAAGGCTACCAAAAAACCAAAGAGGCTAACGGACGCTCCGGATCCCAGCCCCACACATCCCGTTTCTACGAGGCACTGCATTCCATCCTGGGAGCGGCCGCCACCACTACCCCACCCCTGACCGTGGACTCCGAGGATGGGATATTGTCCGCGGCCGGTTCCTCAGCGGACGGGGAAGAGGAGGAAGGAGATGAGGAGGACGAGGCAGTCGACAGCGCTGGCACCGCTGATTTCCCCGACAGCCAGGAGCTCTTCATCACCCTTACCGAGATCCCGTACCAACCGTCCCCATCCCTTACCCCGGACACAGAATCAGGGGAAGGATCAAGCAGTAAGTGCTGTAAACATGTAAACATTTATTTAAAACAGAACGGTAATATTTATACTATTAACAAGGTATATTTATAAAAGTGCTGTAAACTAGTAAAAAAATAATCAGGTACAAAACAGGAATATTTACAAAGGTAACAAATGGGTTTTCATGATTTCTCTGTCTTAGGCTCTTCTCAATTTAGTCCCAAGTATTTTAAAAAAATTTCACAATGTCCGTTACTACATGATTCCCAGGCCCAAGACGCTCCACTCCAAAGTCCCAGTGCACCTACGCGAAAATCCGGTCAATGTGGCCGGGGATCGACGAGAAATCCTCGTAGGAGAACTCCTCGTAGGTCTCGTGGAGGTAGAGCTCAAGCCTGTTGATCAGGTTCCGGGGTAGGGCGATCTTAGTGGGCCCTCCGTGGTAGCAGACATGTCCCCTCCACGCCACAATCAAGTACTCCGGGATCATCGCACGACATAGCATGGCGGCATACGGCCCCGGTTTCTGCATGCTTTCCCGCAGCATGCGTTCTCTCTGGGTGTCCGGGATCCTCAGGAGGGTGATGTCGCTCATGACGCCCTGCTTTGAATTAGGGAGGGGAATGTTAGTATTGGGACTGCTTTACAGCCACGCGGTGGAGGGAGAGGGGCAGCATACAGGGATCTTTCCCTGGGACAGCCGCGAGGGGGTGGGACAGGGGCAGAGTTGATGCTGTCCTGATTGCTGGCAGCAGAGACTGGCATTGCTTTCAATGTGAAAGGAGGCCAGTGCTACTGCTGGAGTTTTAAGCAGCCACAAGTCTGCGGCTTACCATTATTGCCCGCTCCAGAAGTTCAGGTCTCCAGCCACAGTTCTCTGAACACTCCAAGACCTCCGCAAGTCCACAGGCACTGAAGGCGACGGCCGAAAATTCGACCTTGTCCTGAGTGCGCATGTGAGAGGTTCAGTGCATGGTCTTGTTCACAGAGAAAGACTAGGTTCTTTGTATACAATTTCATTTATCTGTCTCAGGAATTCACTCCCTTTTTAAAATTCACACAGACATATCTGCGACTGTCTCCCAACCCAGCCTGTCAGCACACTCCCAGAGGCTAGCGCAGATTAGGCGGAGGAAGAAGAAGACGCGTGAAGACATGTTCTCAGAACTAATGGGATGCTCCCGAGCCCAGGCAGCCCAGCAGACACAGTGGAGGGAGAACTTGTCACAAATGCACCGAGCAGTCATGGAACGGGAGGAGAGGTGGCGTCAGGAGGACCAACAGGCTACTGAAAAGCTGCTTGGACTAATGAGGGAGCAAACGGACACGCTCCGGCGCCTTGTGGATGTTCTGCAAGACCGGAGGCAGGAGGACAGAGCCCCGCTGCAGTCTATCTGTAACCGCCCTCACCCGCCACCAAGTCCCACACCACCCTCACCTAAAGTCCAAAGAAGGAGGGGCGGCAAGGGACGTTAAAACTTTCAGTCAACCCCTGCAGACTGCTCTAGCACTAGAAGGCTGACATTCCCCAAAATTTCATAAGTTCTTTCCTACCCACCTCACACAAGCCCCCGTCCAAGTTTCACCCCCCACGTTTCATGTCTGGTTCGCAATAAAATGTTTGTTTATGTTCATTACTGTTTCAGTCAGGTTCTTTTGAGGGAGAGTCTGTCTGGAGGGGGGGAAGGGGCTTGGTAATTGGACAGGACAGTGACCTTTAGCAGGGAACAGAGGCGGTGTCAGGTCCAGCATCAGGACACATACACAGTGCAGTCACTGGTTACCCTGGTCAGTCTGGGAGGTGTTTTTCATGTTCTCCATTGAAATAACCAGTCCACCAGTGCGGAGCCTGTCATTCCGGGAGTTTAGAAGCATCATTTGCATCAGAACACTGAACCCGCCCCCCCGCCACAGTCTGCGTCCCCGGTTTAAAATATTCCCGCGAAAACAGCAAGACAGACAACGGTGTTCATTAACAAAATTGAAATGATTTTATTTTTTGGGAAGGGGAAGGGGGTATGTAACTGGAGAGGAAAGTCAAAATGAACTGGGTAAAGAAACGGGGGCAGGTTCAGCTTTTCTGTCCACAAACTGAAAAGTCACTGGTTGCCCTGCTCACTCAGGAACCTAGCTTTCAAAGCCTCCCGGATGCACAGGGCGTCCCGCTGGGATCTTCTAATGGCCCGGCTGTCTGGCTGGACGTAATCAGCAGCCAGGCTATTTGCCTCTAGCTCCCACCCCGCCATAAAGGTCTCCCCCTTGCTCTCACACAGATTGTGGAGCACACAGCAAGCTGCAATAACGATGGGGATATTGGTTTCACTGAGATCACAGCGAGTGAGTAAGCTTCTCCATCTCCCTTTGAGACGGCCAAAAGCACACTCCACCACCATTCTGCACTTGCTCAGCCGGTAGTTGAAGAGTTCTTTTTCTGTGTCCAGGGCGCCAGTATAGGGCTTCATGAGCCAGGGCATTAGCGGGTAGGCTGGGTCCCCGAGGATGACTGTAGGCATCTCCACATCCCCAAGAGTTATTTTGTGGTCTGGGAAGTAAATACCTTCCTGCAGCCGTCTAAACAGACCAGAGTTCCTGAACACGCGAGCGTCATGAACCTTGCCCGGCCATCCGACGTAGATGTTTGTAAACCGTCCCCGATGGTCCACCAGTGCTTGCAGCACCATTGAAAAGTAGCCCTTTCTATTGATGTACTGGCTGGCCTGGTGGTCCGGTCCCAGGATAGGGATGTGAGTCCCATCGATAGCCCCACCGCAGTTTGGGAATCCCATCGCGGCAAAGCCATCTATGATGACCTGCGCGTTTCCCAGGGTCACTACCTTTGGGAGCAGTACCTTCACGATTGCCTTGGCTACTTGCATGACAACAACCCCCACGGTAGATTTGCCCACACCAAAGTGGTTCGCGACTGACCGGTAGCTGTCCGGCGTTGCAAGCTTCCAGAGGGCTATGGCCACTCGCTTCTGGACAGTGAGGGCTGCTCGCATGCGGGTGTCCTTGCGCTTCAGGGCAGGGGACAGCAACTCACAAAGTTCGAGGAAAGTCCCCTTCCGCATGCGAAAGTTTCGCAGCCACTGGGATTCATCCCAGACCTGAAGCACTATACGGTCCCACCATTCCGTGCTTGTTTCCCGGGCCCAGAATCGCCGTTCAACAAAATCCACATGCCCCATTGCCAACGTGATGTCCTGGGCGCTGGGGCTCGTGGTTTCTGACAGCTCTGTGCCACTCTCCGACTTCAGGCTCTCACGGCGGTGCCGTAGCCTCCTCGCCCGATTTCTCTGCATCTGCCTCAGGGAAAGGTGTATGATAAGCTGCGAGGTGTTGAGAACGGCCACAAGTGCAGCGATGGTCGCAGTGTGATCCATGATCGCAGTGCTGTGGCGTCCGCGCTGTCACTGACCAGAAAAGTGCGCGAACTGATTTCCCGCCGGCGCTTTCATGGAGGGAGGGAGGGCGTTAGTGACGGACGGATGATGACAAATTTTTTTTACCCAGAAGGCATTGGCGGCTCGACCCAGAATTCCGATGGGCAGCGGGGACTGCGGGAACTGTGGGATAGCTGCCCACAGTGCACCGCTTCCAATATCGACGCTCGCCCCGTTAGTGTGGACTCACAAAGTCGAATTACTGTCCTTAGTGTGTCCTTAGTGTGGACACACACGTTCGACTTTGCAATATCGATTCCACATATTCGATTTAAGTAAAATCGAATTACCCTCGTAGTGTAGACATACCAGAATTGTTCCTTAGCAACTACAAAACGGATTAGAAAATTTTAAATGGACAATCTTTAAACTTTCAGTGAATATTTCAAGTGCATACATTTCAAGGACATTTCAAGGACACACTACATGCTAATACCATCCTTTATTTTATTACGTTTTGTTGGTTGTTAATTACTTTTACTAATACTGACTAAACATGTATTTAGGGTGTTTAGTTTTACTAATACAAAACTAAACATGGTTTTGGTAGGGTCATTTTCTCTGACAGATAAATTAAATAATTGAATATACAGGAAAAAGTTTGTATAAAAATAATGTACCTTGAGGGTATTGTGTCACTGCAACGAGACGTGTTAGGGTGTCATACTGACTAGCACGACTACTCAGGTAGTTGGAACAAGCACAAAGTCATGCAGAATGACATGCACCCAAGTTTCACTGCTTAAACTGCTTTTGTAGTTTGAAACCTATTGCTTAGAAAGGTATCAATTTCTATAGAAGAAGTTGGATGGGAAAAAAAATTGAGTTGCCTATGATGTTACGCAATATTTGCAATCACCCTTGTTTTAGTTGGTAAACTAATTAGCTCAGTTCATGCAGTATTAAAAGAGGAGGCTTTATCAAACAAGCCAAAACAGAAAATGTATTTATAGCAAAAAATGCAAAATAGGACTTTACTGTTTTTGCTGTCAGCTGTCTAAAAACTCCCTTCCTACCCATATCTACTAGTATTCCTCTTATTTTGTTCACTGCTTTTCAACACAGCTTTACCTCACTTTTACAGATGACATTTTTAAAACTATAAAACTGCTGTTAAAACTTTCTTGCTTCAACAGTTTCTCATTGCTGTAAGAATAAGTCTACATCCTTTGTTACTAATATACACAAACCTATTGGTATGTGACTTTGACTCAAGGCTGAGAACAGGCTATAAATTTAGAAATCAATATCTAACTCTATCAATATTCATTTTACTTTTTCTTTCAATATAAAATACAAAGGTGAAAGAGCAGTAAATAAGCTAGAGTACTGAAATAAATTGGGTGTTCTTGTCACAATTAATAAATGTTTACCCAATAACACTGCTAGCTACAATAGTCTACAGCCTTGTAAAATGTCTGAGAGTATGTACTGGAGCAGGTGCTAACCCGACTGTTCACAAAAATACACATAACATATTTCCATAGTTAATTAGCAATCACCAGTAATTCTCCTTGGTACTATTTATCCTAAATATATAAAACATACTGTGCATATTGCTATGGAAATGAATTTATCCAAGCAATTTTCTTCTGGAAACACAGATTGGGACTATGGAACTAAACTGTTTTGCTCACCTACCTGGATGACATACTACAAATTAGTAAAGCATGACCGAGTATGTGCATCATATCCCAAGATAAAGCTTATACTCTTTCAGCTTTCACTACTGTATTCAACTAGGAAGCAGAGTAAGTATTGGTGGACTCATTCTGTTGATTTGCAGAAACACACATCACTGTGATTGCTGTGTACGTGCAATTTTTTTTTTTTTTTTTTTTTAAAAGAAAAATGTTTCCATATTATTTTTTTAGTTAATCCCAGTCATTTTATTTCTATATTTTAACAATGTAGATCAGTTGGGGAAAAATCCCAACCAGGACAATGGTAGCTTGTCCTACTCTAAATCCCTTGCTGGAATGTAATGACATTAGGTAAAGCCTTTTCTTTCTTCAAATAATGATATCAAATGTTAAAAAAAAAATCAGTGTTTTAAAATTAATTTAGTTGTGGGAAGGAGTAGTAATGGAGTGAACTGAGGTAGTGAACCCATGTATTTCTGAAACATTTTTGTGTGAACATAGCTACCATTGTTTAATTTACTAAATGTTTTTCCAAGTTTATACTGGTTTCTTTAAAAAAACCCACAAAGATTCAAACATAGAAAAACACTTCACATTATCAAAAGCTAATACAGAAGGAAACTGAACTGCTCTTCTTGAATTAGAAAGATAAATTCACACTAGTTAAATAGTAGCAAATACAAGGTTTTTTCTTTTTCTCTCTCTTTCTATGATTTTGTATTTTTTTTTTAAAAAAGGCCCCGTATCTCTCTCTGTTTAAGACAAAAATCCTTTCCAAAAAATGTCCTGTATATTGTGAAGATGTCACTATGTATCAGAAACACTGAATGCTTTTATAAAAGATTTAGTAACTTCATTATCAAAAGACTGGCTTTGCAAACTATGCAGGGGGGAGTTAGCTTGTGAACAGTGGAAGTCCACAGTAAAATGTATGATAAAATAAATCTCACTATACTTTATACCAACTCTGTACAAAACGACTTCCTTTAGTACTTGCAAGTTGTGAAGTCAAAATCACTTTGTAGAAATAATTGTATTATCCTCTTCTCAACCATTAAATATTTTCCTGCTCACTTCAGATATGTTCAGAGTCTTAGAACCTGACCTAGACATTCTCTTTTTCCATACTGCTTCCACTAAGATGTAGTATTTCTGAGATTGTTCTTGGTCTGTTTTTGTCACTGTTTGAAACACTGAAATATTGAGGGGGCCATTCAACTGGAATGCAAACATTTGGTTACTCTAAAGAATATCTAGGACAGATTTGAATCAAAGAATTGTATGCATGTACACACTGTATATAAGGTACTGTAAGTATATGCTGATAAACAGAAATATATACTAACATGTGCAGTCCAGACACTCACATACTACAAATATGTGAAATATATGAAGACAGACTAATAGAGATACACACAAAAAGATGCACAACCACATCCTCACCAGTCTAAATATATATAGTTAATATAAACAAACGGATGAGAATCCTGTAAATCACAGCCAAGTATTAAAAAAGTCATTTCACAGCTGTAACATCAGCAAAATGCATGCGATGGTTGTGACCTCGCATCTATAAAAATCTTTGAAAATGCACTTGCAGGTGTTAGCCATTTAATGTGCTGCACTAATTTTGAAGATATCTTTCATACACTTGACTCCAAACTTTCAATGATTTGCCCAACAAATCTTGTACAGGACA
Organism: Terrapene triunguis; assembly: GCF_002925995.2. Classification (NCBI taxonomy): domain Eukaryota; kingdom Metazoa; phylum Chordata; order Testudines; family Emydidae; genus Terrapene; species Terrapene triunguis. The sequence goes on along the minus strand of NW_020664613.1, from coordinate 4,004,065 downwards.
TTCTATTTATTCTATGTTTTCATATACATTCTTCATTGGAAAAATACCCTAGCTCTTCCTACCTTGTGTTGTTGAGTATACATGGATAGTAATCTCTTCTGTTTAAGCTTTTCATTATGGGGAAACCAAATCACTTTTCTTTAATAAGTACTATGTTTGAAAAGCCTGAGAAATTGGAAACGTCTAAAGAACAATTAAAAGTCAGTTGATTTCTTAATCTCTAATACTAACTATTATACTACCTGCCTAAAGGTATCATGTACTTTACTGTGTTGCTGACCTATTGCTTTGTATTTTAAAGATTTAACTTTTGGGGTTTTGTTACAGGAAAATTGGTTACCTGTGGGTCCTGGCAGGGGTGCAGCTTTTCTTCTCCGTTTGATGTCTCCCATGCACAATGATCCTAAATGTACACTTGTTTGTCTGTAAGTGATTATCAGAGAAAACTATTAACAAAGGGGGGAAAATGCCACATAAATACACAGCTTGTATAATCTGAACCTAAATCAAAACATTCTCAATGAAGATGAAGCTGCACAGTGAAGCCACCAATCTTGTTTATATCGAAACATAATTATGTTTGTTGACAAGCGCTCAGCATCTAAACACAGCATCATAAATTGTTACCGGAATGAATAATATAAAAGGAATGCTTTTTAATTTTCAAAACTGGCAATCTTTCTAGCTCAACATAAAACACTGTTTCTTCTGACAGGAAAATAGCTAAGATTAATTATCTAAAGAGATCACAATATTGTTGTAGGTTATCAATTGGTTACTAATGCCTTACTGTCAGAATGACATTTATTACAGGAAAAGTATTATCAATTTCTTTTAAGGTAACATGAAGAATGTCTGAGGTAACATGAAACAGAAAACTCTTCAAACGCATATGGAATAATAGAGTAATTTTGCTATAAGTAACTTGACAGTCCTTTAGAGCAGCACAGATACTGCTGGCTGCATCATTCAGTGAAGAATTAGGAGACAAGGGAAAAAGAAGAGGCATTTATGGAGATGTATTAAACATTATAGAGTATCTAAAAACACAAGTCCCAATATTGCAATTCTTTTAATTATAACTTAGTGAATTTTGTTAAATCACAAGGTGGGAAACAAATCTAGTAAACTGGTGCCAATGAAGAGTAATATGTTCCTATTCAAGGGGCCTGGGTTCAGTCTAGGATTTATACATTTTGCTTTACTGCACATAAGCTTTCTTTAAGCTATACTATTATTAATTGTGTAACAGAGCATTAATTATGTGATTTAAAAGAATATTCAGATTTCCTGCATAATGTTGTAAAAAAAGAAAAACTACAAAACGGGGCTGAAAATGGTCATAGTGTTTAACCTTTAATGGTACAAAACCACTTTTTAACATAAATGTAGTAATGACTTTGTTATTTCACATAGAGGGGCTTCAGTGGGTTATTTAAAAAATAAAATACTCCGAAGCACATCCCAGATTAATTTATTGTGCCACAACTTCAGCATCAATTAACTTAACTTTCTATTTTAACATGGACTTTTCTTCCTTGAAACAGCCTCACAAGTTGAATTTAAATAAAAATTTAAAATCCAAAGGCTAAGTATAGTGAAACCATCCTTCCCCCCCCTCCTACTATCATGGAGTACATTTCAATTAGTTCTAAATTTATAGTAAGACTCTTTAAACCTCCAAATCTTTCGTAATTGGTAGTACATGTAAAAACAGTGAAAACTGGAAATTTAAATAAAGTATAGAAAAGGTCAATAAAGGCAAAATAAATATTCAAAAAGCAATTTCAACGAAGTTATTATTAAACTTGCAGGTTTTAATTTATGTTTTATATATTCTATTAAAGTAACCATTTAAAGTACATTAACATGATATGTGTGTGCTTTTTTAAAAAATTGCTAAAAATGTAGAGAATGGGTTATGAGTCCAGTCATATTACACTTGGGAAAACTGTCTCTTCAAGAATGGCTTCTACTATCTTGATTACTCACTTGACTCTGATATCCATAATGCAACTAAATCACCCATAGAATATATTTTCTGAAACTAAATATCAGAATTCAAATAAAGGAATGCAAAATATTAAAATTAGGAACGGTCTTAACTGTTAAACTGATATATGTCCTCATTTTATTCAAAATGAATATGCTGCAGATAAAAAATGTGAAGACCTTCATATCTCATTGTAGTTTTTTTTTTTTTTTTTTTAACATCAAGAAATAGGATTACCAATGAATACTAAACATAGATCACCAGCTCCCTCTTCCCAAAATCCATATCCCATTATATTATTCCAGGGCCTTAGACTGTAAAAGTCTCCTGGACATGTCTCATACTAGGTAGAGTGCAATATCTGTGTTTCTTTCTCCAGCATTTCTATGTAGAGGGGGAAAAGGGAGCAAAAAAAACAAAACAAAACAAAACAAACCCACACCACCCAAGGATGCAAGTAGGATGAAAGATAAAAATTAATAAAGTCAGCCAATTGAACTTCAAGACCTGAGCTACAGGAGTAACAGCTAGCTGTGCTTGAGTAATTCTACCCAGAATTGATTATCTGTTACACTGCATTGAGATATCTAGATTATTGATCAGTAAGATTATGGTACTCAGGTCCCACCACTTTTCCTCCAGGCACATGCAATGGAGTTGCAACAAATAACACTAAGTAAGGACTACTTTGTTATTGTTGTCACCCTTCATGTAGAACATAGCAGTTACTTTTTAATTCAAAATCAATGAATGTCTGAAAGGCAGCCTTGTTCCTTCAGCATAAATGAATCATTTGTCTTTGCAAAGTACAACAATTTGATCACTAGCCAAGGTGAGAGTGGTTATTTCTTTGCCATGGTTTTGAGGAAAAGCTAGAGGTTTCTATATGCTAGAAACTAACCAATATTCTTAAGAAATCGTTAAAGCAACAATTACACTTTTTCAAATCCACAGTCCATTATGAGGCTAATAATAATATTATACCTTTGACTAAAACTAGATTAATTTCAAACACTGCATTTATTTCCACAGGGGATTACAACTACCATTTTACATGTATTGTTGATTGAATCGCAGAAAGACAAAAGGCTACATTTTAAAGAGCAATGGACAAAGAACTGTTCCTAATCTGAAAGCTACAGTTTAGAGAAAGCAAGCTATTCCACTTTGGCTATAAACATAAACACTGGCTCATGTATATTACATTTCTAAATTGTAGACGTAGAGAGAACTCTGACCCTCACAGTCTGGCTAGGGGTTCAACAATATGCTTCTTAACATTAAAACACAAAAGCAAGGATTACAAATAGGAAGAAAGCTATTTGCCTGATTTTTCTCTATTTATCCATAGCTTGCTGCAAGCTATCATTTATAAATAGTGCTCTGGTGGGGAAACTAGGCATTTTATTAGGGAAAAAATAAAACTTGTTAAGACCACCTTGCCTGAAAACTTGGCTTTTGACGTGCTGGTGACAGGGACTGGAGCAAGCAGTGTCAAATGGAATAATTTTAAAGGAAAGACAACAGAAACTTGTCGCCTCATTGTATGCATTTACAAATAGAGGCTTTTCAGAGTATTAGGCCTAGTTAAAGCTGCCCTCTGGATAAAAAGTGTTCCCAAGCAGCCTCAGACAAGCTTGGGAGACAAACAGATGTGACTATGGTCCCTGGCGTTTGGCAAGAACACTCACTGTCAATAAGAAAAATATAAGCATGGACAGGGCATCAGCTGCACAACAGTGGAGCAGGCCTGCAAGTGTCATAGCAGCGGCAAAGTTGTGGCAGAGGGAAGTAAAAAGGCTGCATAAGCCAGACTGGTGTGAACTTACACTAGTAGGCCAAGATTTTTGTTGTTGTTATTATCATGCCTCGACATATTAAACAAAAAAGGAATGGAAAAATCTACTGCCAGATTTTATTCTATTTTCCTCTGATATACAGTATTTCCAGGGAAAAGGTGGTAGTGGTATTATAAGCACAAGACGACACACCAAAAATCATGTATATTAATAAAAAAAAAAATAAGTTACACTATGGAAACTGCTGTCCTCATCAATGTGGAGACAGCCATTTCTAACACGAGTCACCAGTGTTTATGGCTATTCCACTGTTCAGTGCTATCTAATTTTCTTTACTTCCCCCCTCCATTCTGGCAGTCTGCCTTCCCACTTTTTTCTGTAGATAATCATTCCGGGAAATATGTCTAAATGATACATCTTTTAAATTCCCCAGACAGAAACCATCCATCCACACTGTTGCCATACAAACTCTTATTTTTCTATCACCTCAGTATTCTTGGTAATACAATATTTTTAATGAGCTGTTTCTCATCTGCAACTATGAATGTTCGGCTTCCAAAGCCAAGTCAGAGTTTGAGCTAATCGGATCTTAGCGGTCATTAGCACCACCCTTTCCTGCGCAAAAAGCCTTCGGTTTCATGTTGACATTTCAATCCATATCCAGCCTTCTTTGAAAGAGGCCGTCCACTTTCATGGACCACGGATACAGAAAACAGACCTTTATATGCCATTTCCACTTTGCGCATGTACTTCTCTATATATTGTTTTGTTAAATGACTATATTTTATATAAAAACAAAAAGAAGAAAAGAAAAGAAAACAAACAGACTTTTACTTGTTTAACCTCTTCTTTTCCTACTTTTAAGGGTTTATGATGTTTCCAGGTATTATCACCGCCTTTGCTATTAACATTTAGATGGAATTAGAATTTCACTCTATATTTAGCATTCGCTTCAGTCATTAAAAAGCAGTATAGCGCTGTGGACTGAATACCATAGTTCTCCCCTATGACTTGCTGTGTGGACATAGGGAAATCACTAACCACCCTGTCCATTTTTCCATATGTAAAAAACAGTACTCCTCCAAAAACAATTAATTTTCATCCCTATTACCCTGGAAGTGGCAATTATTCCATAACTACTTCACAAAGGTGTGTTGTGAGAATTAAGTTTGTATAGCAGTTGTCTTCATATGTGCAAGTACATTTTCTAAGACCTTGATTCCAATTAGGGGCTTTTGGGCACTACTGCAATACAAATAACACATTTATTTATGTATTTATTTTACATGTCTACTCATTGCTCCAACTCCAGTGTCTTCTTGCTTTTAGGTAGGGTGACCAGATGTCCCATTTTTATAGGGACAGTCCCATTTTTTGGGACTTTTTCTTATAGAGGCGCCTATTACCCTCCACCCCCTGTCCCGTTTTTTCACAGTTGCTATCTGGTCACCCTACTTTTAGGAGTTTTCGCTTTCCTCACAAGCTGTAATGCTTTGAGATCAATATTATTTACTATTCTTGATGTGTTATAATTACACTATTAATTGCAATGTTAATACATGCACACCTCATTTCCTCCCCATAGTTTGTTTGGACTTCTGTTTACACTTCAGCAAAGCATCAAGTCATTTGTCAGATTACATTTTGTACCTCTATGACTTGGCACATATTATTTGTACATGATGGAGGTCCCTGGTTTACTGAATTTTATACATAACTTGAACTTTGAAAGTAGCAGTTGTTGACAGAGGTAAGCGTGGAAGAGTTTTCATATTTTGTTGAAAAACATTCTTACCTATTGGATTTCTGTGCAGCTGATTTGGAAAGCATAGATTATGTTGTATGCTACACTGATGCTGAAATAACACTTTAAAACTAATTTTCACAGCATAATGTAATGAACTGAGATCACCCAATACTTGTCTGTCCATTATATTCTGATTAACAACACTTTCACCCAGCTTGGGCATGGAAATACTTTGTAAACAGCAACATCGATCCTAGCACAGTATCATTGAGTTCCTGCAGATGGCTGTAGAACTCTTCAATTATATCACTGGATGCTGTAGCTAGTGCTAGGCTTGATAAGTTACTAACTGAAGCTCTTTAGAAACAGGTTTTAGTAAGGCTGAGTTGACTGGTTTGAATTTTAGAAGGATCTCAGGGCTTCATTATTAAGAAGAAATGTCACTCCCTTTGTCCATTTTCAATTTCAAAAGAGCTGGGTGAGAGTGGAGACAGGATGACATGATAACTGCAACTCATTTGAAGTTTGAAATGGCTTGACAACCATTTCTTAAATAGACAATGTAATTATGCCATTAGGTGGCATGTTTGGACATTGTTGGTGGTGATCTACAAGTTTAATTTCTACTCTAATAATTTTAGTTTTCAAACTACAGGATGGTTTCAAGATGAGACTGAAAGAGTGACTCAGGGGCTTGGAAGGAAAGTATGGGAAGAGCTCATAAGATATAAAGGAGATCTATGAGTAACCTCTTTCCTCAACTATGACATGTCACAGAAAACAGGCTAAGTCCAGATGTGTAGTATGAGATGGGAAGGGAGTATGGGGAGCAGTGGTCAGAACAATAGAGAGAAGTAAGATAATGGAGAATGTCTAAAACCAGGAGAGCAATTCTGAATTTGGATTCATAAATACATATTACGTAAGAAAGTCAATAAAATGACTCAAAATGAAGGTGGATGATCTCGTCCATCTTTCTTGAACAAGAGCACAGCCTGACCACACTGTCTCATTATTCTAGTGTCCCTAATGTAATAACAGCATAATAACAGCATAGCAAAAGTTCTCAACATTTTTTTTTTTTTTTTTAATACAGTGTGGCCCACATTTTAGTTGAGAGATTGCCTTCTGGACCACATGTCCTCCTCCGACTGGAAGTTGCGTAGACTGCCTCCTCCAGTTGACGATGTAACTCTGTGGCGATTGGCAACTGCTTACATGGAAAACTGGACAGTATTTAAATGTATTTTTAGGTGTTCGTGTTCTCCACAGACAGCTAGCAACTGCTTCATCACCTACCTGAGGGCTATGGACCACAATTTGAGCACTTTAGCAGTATACAGCATTAAACAATATCATGTAGGTATTTCTAAGTTTCCTGTCACCTTAGTATCTAAGTAAGGTAGTGGGACCAACACAAGTTTCAGTGATTCAATTTGACTAAGCTTCCAGAAGTTTGGATGCTTATGCAAAGTCACAACCTTCTGTGCAATCACCTTCTAGTATTAGGGAACATTTTCTAAAAATAATATCCCAATAGAACTGTAACATTTTACATGAAATTACCCACCAGCTAGTTAGTGCTGTAAGTTTGGGGACAGTACATAATATTACTCATACATAAAGAGGTTTAATCCTGCCTCAAATGCACATCTCAACACAACTAACTATGGTACAGTTATGGCACCTTCACAATATGGTACTACAAAATGCAAGAGATGTATGTTGCAAAGCAATATATATGCAAAGCAATGGCAAATAGGTTCATTAGAAAAGGTTCACTCCTAAATCTCAACCCCTTTTTCCCTTGTGGCACAGAACTATTGCACCAAATTTTATAGTTCCTTTGTTCTACGACTTTTTCCAGTCATCTAGAGGATGTCAGTCTGTCCAACAGAAGGATAACATCTGTCATTTACTGATAGGGTCTGCCTCGCTCTAACCTGCATGATTTGGGAGTGCTTCTCTGTGGAAAGTAGAAGAAAAATCCTTATATAGATATTTAAGGGGAGAGAGAAAAAACAACCCAAAGTTTATAACACTAAATAAGAACAATTGACTGAAGTCAGAACATGCATCTCCCACTTTCCCAAGATGTGAACTGTAGCTGTCCAGTATGTGACAAGCGCGCCACACATCCTAAAGCACTCTCCTTAGGGTATGGCTACACTGCCCATGTTACAGCACGGCTGCGGCAGCGCTGTGACGTGGGCAGTGTAGACATGCTTTATCGCCGGGTGGTAGCTTTATTGCCGGGAGTGCGGCTCCTGGTGATAAAGCGCGATCTATACTGGCGCTTTTCAGTGCTAAAACTTTTGTCACTCGGGGGTGTTTTTTCACACCCCTGAACGACTAAAGTTTTAGTGCTGAAAGTGGCAGTGTAGACACAACCTTAGCAAAGGAACATTAAAAGTTAGTTTTTTAAGATGCAAAGGGGCACTGTTGGCTGTGCCTCCAATCCCATGCACTTTGGCTGCCTGGTCTCCATTTGAATAGCAAGTGATTGATATACTAATTACTGCAGGGTTGTCTCTCAGAAATCTAGTATGTAGGGTTTTTTCTCCCCCCATCCATACACGTTTCATATAGCAGGATACTGCGAGTGCAGTATTGGTAAGTGCATAGCTCATGGCTGTGACAACAGTGCTTCTGTAGACAAAGACAAATAAGAATGATCAAAATTATTTCTGTAAAGATGGAGGATTTGGACCTCACCTGATAATATTATTGTATAGGTTTCTCTTTAAAAAAACAACACACCTCTCTATCATTTTGTTAGGAATATTTGAGATAGATGTCACCCAGTATGATTGGATTTGTCTAACTTTAGGTCAAATCAATGTCTGAAATCTATTTTGTTGTTTGTCAATAGCATTTGTGGCGGTGATTTGGACAGTCAGTGTCAGCAAGAAGTGCTAGAGTACCAGCTAATTTCTACTGATATCACTCTGACAGCTGCTTTGTTCTCAAGCAATTTGTTCCCCCCTTTTCCAACAGTTGATTTTGTGGGGGTATTTGGCTCCTTTTACTCAGGCTATAGATGAGGGCAAGCGTTTTCCCTCTACAGCCACATCCATCTAAACTTACTTAATTGGAGAATGACAGGGATTAGATAAAAAGCAACAGAGGGTCCTGTGGCACCTTTAAGACTAACAGAAGTATTGGGAGCATAAGCTTTCGTGGGTAAGAACCTCACTTCTTCAGATGCCAATAGATACTTAATTTCACAGTTTTTATAGAACCAGTAAAAGCTAACACGGATGGTTTGAAGTAAGAGGGATCAGACTTTGATGACCATGTGGATGGAGATTTTGATTATGGCTTCAATATGAATTTATGATTATCACCTAATCACTCATATCAGAACCTGTTGCTATGGGGAATATGGCTTATATGCACTGGCTTTGCTCAGTGGAAATGTGCAGTAGCCAGACTGAATGTATGGTGAATTGGGAGAACTCTACATTCCAGTGCCCTGAGTTAACAAAGAACTAGGTAGCAGATAAATACATTAAGCATTCTTAAATGAAACATTTTAATATATACACCTCTACCCCGATATAACGCGACCCGATATAACACGAATTCGGATATAATGCGGTAAATTATAATGCGGGGGGCGGGGCTGCGCACTCCGGTGGATCAAAGCAAGTTCGATATAACGCGGTTTCACCTATAACGCGGTAAGATTTTTTGGCTCCCGAGGACAGTGTTATATCGAGGTAGAGGTGTATATTGGGTAAATATGTATTAAGTTAGGTCAGTGTTTTTAAATTCACATTAATTTTGCTATAGGCAGATACTGTTTTATCAGAATATATATTATTAAAAGGCAACTCGGCCATTTTCATCTACCATAAAATTAAGTATTCAGTATAATGTGCCACCAATAGCAAAATTCCATGAAAAAATATATTGTAGATATCTGTAGCACAAAGTAGCCAGTTTGAAAATCAATATTTTAAAACCAAAATACCAAGAACAAGTAGGCACTATGAACAAATTGCTTACCACATGGAATTAGAAGAATTGATGCAATTTTAAATGCAAAAATAGGGTATACCATCTGTGTTTGCTTTTGTATTTATATTATCTAAATCCTAAAGTCAAAATCAAAGATAAAAAAATTAGGACAATCAAGCAATTAAAAAATTAATCGTGATTAATCGTGCTGTTAAACAATAATAGACTAACATTTATATAAATATTTTTGGATGTTTTCCACATTTTCCAATATATTGATTTCAATTACAACACAGAATACAAAGTGTACAGTGCTCACTTTATTTATTATTACAAATATTTGCACTATAAAAATAAAAAATAGTATTTTTCATTTCACTTAATACAAGTACTGTAGCGCAATCTCTATCATGAAAGTTGAACTTACAAATGTAGAGTTATGTACAAAAAATAACTGCATTCAAAAATAAAACCATGTAAAACTTTAAAGCCTACAAGTCCACTCAGTCCTACTTCTTGTTCAGCCAATCACTGAGGGTATGTCTACACTACCTGTCGGATTGGTGGGCAGCGATCGATCCAGCGGGGGTCGATTTATCATGTCTAGTCTAGACGTGATAAATCGACCCCCGAGCGCTCTCCCATCGACTCCTGTACTCCACCGCTGCAAGAGGCGCAGGCAGAGTCGACGGGGGAGCGGCAGCAGTCGACTCACCGCGGTGAAGACACCACGGTAAGTCGATCTAAGTACATCGACTTCAGCTGAAGTTGCATAACTTAGATCGATCCCTCCCCCCCAGTGTAGATCAGGCCTCAGACAAACACGTTTGTTTGCATTTGCAGGAGATAATGCTGCCTGCTTCTTGTTTACAATGTCACCTGAAAGTGAGAACAGGCATTTTCATGGCACTGTTGTAGCCGGCGTTGCAAGATATTTATGTGCCAGATGCACTAAAGATTCATATGTCCTTTCATGCTTCAACCATCATTTCAGAAGACGTGTCCATGTTGATGATGGGTTCTGCTCGATAATCATCCAAAGCAGTGCAGACCAACGCATGTTCATTTTCATCATCATGAGTCAGATGTCACCAGAAGAAGGTTGATTTTCTTTTTTAGTGGTTTGGGTTCTGTAGTTTCCGCATCAGAGTGTTGCTCTTTTAAGACTTCTGAAAGCATGCTCCACACCCTGTCCTGATCAGATTTTGGAAGGCACTTGAGATTCTTAAATCTTGGGTTGAGTGCTGCCGCTATCTTTAGAAATCTCACATTGGTACCAGGAGCGGCGCCAGGGTTTTTGCCGCCCTAGGCGGCAGCGCTCCTCCTCTGAGCATTCGGCGGCGGGGGTCCTTCCACTCCGCGTCTTCGGGGCACTTCGGCGGTGGGTCCCGGAGCGAGTGAAGGACCCGCCGCCGAATTTCCGCTGAAGATCCAGAGCGGAAGGACCCCCCGCTGCCGAATTTCCACCGAGGGCAGCAAAATGCCACCTCCCAAATCCTGCCGCCCTAGACGACCGCCTAGGGTCGCCTAGTGGAAGTGCCGGCCCTGATTGGTACCTTCTTTGCGTTTTGTCAAATCTGCAGTGCAAATATTCTTAAAACCAACAACATGCTGGGTCGTCATCCGAGGCAAATTTAATTAACGCATATTCTTTTTTTAAACAAGCCTCATCAGCATGGAAGCATGTCCTCTGGAAAGGTGGCTGAAACATGAAGGGGCATACAAATGTTTAGCACATCTGACATGTAAATACTTTGCAAAGCCGGCTACAAAAATGTCATGTGAATGTCTGTTCTCACTTTCAGTGACATTATACAATGTCTCACTGACACTGCAAATAATAAGCAGGCAGCATTATCTCCCATAAATGTAAACAAACTTGTTTCTCTTAGCGATTGGCTGCACAAGAAGTAGGACTGAGTGGACTTGTAGGCACTAAAGTTTTACATTGTTTTATTTTTGAGTGCAGTTATGTAACAAAAAAAATCTACATTTGTAAGTTGCGCTTTCATGATAAAGAGATTGCACTACGGTACTTGTATGAGGTGAATTTTTACAGTGAAAGTATTTGTAATAAAAATAATATAAAGTGAGCACCGTACACTTTGTATTCTGTGTTGTAATTGAACTAAATATATTTGAAAATGTAGAAAAACATCCAAAATATTTTATATATTTCAATTGGTATGCTATTGTTTAACAGTGCAATTAAAACTGAGATTAATCACAATTTTTTTTATTGTGATTTTTTTTTTTTATTTAATCGCGTCAGTTAATTGCGATTAATTGACAGCCCTAAAAAAAAATAATTCCTGGGTTGCAGCCTCTGGTGCTAATTTTCAGAAACTCCATATATAGTTATAAACAATTAAAAAAAGTGTACGTTACTAGTAAGATGTGCAGCCTCTTGACTAGACTCTTGCTGCTGTAATTAGGATTGTCTGTAAAATTTACCAAAAAAGTGTTTATAGCAATCTTTTTCAATTATTAATAAAAAGAAATTGGCAAAATAATTTTGTATTTACAGCTACACACTCACTTTGAAACCTGTCTGAAAAGGGCCACTCTCATTACCACTTCAAAAGTTATTTTTCCTCCCTTCGTATCCTGCTGTTAATTGAATTGTCTCGTTAGACTGACCTTACACTTGGTAAGGCAACTCACGTCTGCTTAAGTATTTATACCTGCTCCAGTATTTTCCACTCCATGCATCTGATGAAGTGGGTTCTAGCCCATGAAAGCTTATGCCCAAATACATTTGTTAATCTCTAAAGTGCCACAAGTACTCCTCGTTCTTTTTATAGAAAATTATATATATTATATAGAAATATAGAACATTCATTTCTAACTTTTACTTACGAGGATGAGAGTATACCTTCCAAGAGTTATCACATTTTTTTTTTTTTTTTTTTTTTTTTTACAAAAAACAACAAAAAACACTGTTTAGATGAAATCAGAATTCCACCCTAGATCTAGTTACTCACTTTACAAGCTCTGAAGCTTTTTCCTCAGACTTGGTTATAAGAATGACATCACCAACATAACACAGATTGCAGCATCTGCCTCTACCAGTGTGAAGACCATTACATTAACCATCAAAAGTGATGCACTTTTTTTCTTTTTATTAAATGTTAAACAGATGTGATAGTAGCATTGTTCTATGTCAAACTCCTTTCATATCAAGCCAATCTGTTCAGCATGCAACTTTAAACGTAAGAGTGACATTTGTTTTAATGGAGTATTAGCACAATTTAACTATGAATGGGAAAATATTAATATTTCTTGTCAGTGGACTATCTCATCACCACCTACAGTACTCTAACACTTGTCTTCACATTGTCTTTTTCCAGCATTTCTGAGACTTAATTCAAGTTCACCGGAATGAAGCAAGTTCACGTTCAGCAAATCCAAATGGAAAAGAAGTCCAATTCCACAGTATATGCCACAGCACCCAATCTCCAGAGACCAATGGACTTTAACTGTGAACTAAAAGTCTTTAAAAAAAATCCGTATTAGAGGTTTACTGTCCTCAGAAAGGATAATGCATTGTTTTTTCTTCTAATTAGTAATTTAAGCATATGTTCAGCATTTAACTCTAAACGTTTGCCTTTTCCCCAAGCTCTAAGACAGCTGTCCAAGACGTGAATGCCAGAAAACATTTAAATATCAACATCTGTTGAATTATGTTAATTTAGTGTAATATAATTGGGCATGAGTTGGAATTGATCAAAAGTATATGAATTAGACAAAGGCAAATCCAAACCAATATCCTGGTGCACAAACAAGTCAACAAAGAATGCTAGGAAAGAAAAATTCTGTTTTAACAAAATTAAAACAGATCATTCAAGACTATAGCTTTCCTCACAAAGAAATACCACCATTTTGTACTTTTCATCATGGGAAACTCCTGTGTCTACAATACTGGAACCTGCTGAGACAGAGGACTTGGAATGATTTGTAATGAAAAAGTCATGTTGAAAGAATGACTCTTAAAATGTCCATAAAAGGGTATTATGATGACTATGAAGGAAAACCTAACTTAATTTGTTTTTAGAAGTGAAGAATGAGAAGATATACTCTATGATCAAGAGAGTTCACTCAACTGATTTTAGATTACAGAATTCTAAACATAACATATATTATGATATTTATGTCAAGTAATTAAAAAAAGATGGATATGGTTCATATTTAAGTATCTGTGAAATGCCGTTAGCAAAGAGATTATGTTATTGAAGTAGAATGTTGTTACAGGATAATGGTCTCCTGCTGTTTCAGAAATTCCAAGGCAAACAAACCCTTTTGCTCTAACCAGGAAAAGGGATTTTGTGCCAACATTCTTAACATGAATTTCCATTACACCAAAGGTATATCTACACTTTGCGCTGGGGGTGTAATTTCCAGCTTGAGGAGACATACCCCCATTAGCTCTGAATGAGCTAGCATGCTAAAATTAGAGTGTAGGCATAGCGGCGTGAGGGGTTAGCTGTCCAAGTATGTACTTAACATCTCTGATGGGCGTGTACACGCATGTCAGTTGCACATGGTGTTGGGGCCACTGGATCTGCATTGACATGAATCCCATGGCTAGCCTCCATCCTTGTGTTTGGTGCTGGTGCAGGGCAGGCATTGAGACCCTTTCTGTGGTGTGTAGGGGATTAGCAGGAACTCCTATGTGAACATTTGCTCAAGTTTCCCAGCACAGCTCCTAGACAATGGTGAAATGGTGTTGAGGGTCTTGACTAGCCCTCTTCAGCACAAGTGAGTTTTACTCTTAGACTTTAAGGGTCAGATTTTCAAAACTGCTCAGAACCTTCCACTATTTGTGTAGATCACGGTAAAATGCTCGATATGGCTAAAGCACTAGTACTGAGGAGCTGCTTGCGGAATCCACAGTTAAAGCTCAATTGAGTTTTACACTCAAAGCAAGAATTTAACCACTTTCTTATATATAAAGAATACAGTGCATCTTCCCCCAAATGACAGCATGTTTACTTGGTAAAATCCCAGAAAATTTATTCTCTGCCCAATCACATCCATTAATTAGTTTATGAGTTACAATTAATTAAAATATGTTATTTAAAAAATTAAGCACTCAATATCAGATGATTTTTATTTCTTATTAATGGAAGAACAGAGACTGTTCAAAGTTTCCATATAGCTAAAACTTATTGAAATATTATACGTGGGCTATATTCCAAGGTTTTTAAAAAAGGGATTAAAGTTCATTTTTTACTATTATTCTTTTTAACTGAAAGTTTCTTTTACTGCAGTGCCTGACAAATAATATTCTACTACAGAGAATTCCATGAAAAACTGCTCTTTTTCAAAATGGCCACAATCTTCTATTTTTCTCAATTAGACTGAATCCTACCTGCCACAGAGAAAGTGGTAGCCATTGATAGTATACCATGCCATCATCGTCTCTGAGGGTGACACCATGAGGAAAATTGTAGTGTCTTTAAAAATCATTTTAATTTAATCTGCAACTAGAAACACTATTATGTATATGCAATAACCATACAATAATATTAATGTCACTAAAAGAAGAGTTAAGATTGTCTGAGTGCTTTAGCTATCTGTTTCTATCTTAACATACACCTTTAAGTTTAACCTTAATACTCAATTTACTGTATTTGTAGTGGATTGTATTTGAATTACTACAACATCTCTGTAATTTTTTATACTTTAATTACGTATATATATTAATCTTAACTCCAGTTTAATGTATTTTTGTTGGGAATATAAATAAATGTGTAGGATGACAACAGTGAATAATTATAGTATAAAATATACCAATTCTTAGATATATTGATATAAAGCTATGTGTTCATTTTCCTGTACAGTGTCTAAAAACAGACAGAGTTCACATCTTCTGGTACAGTAATTTCATTCCACAAAAGCCACATTAAACAATTATAGTTCTTGTAATTAACCAGTAGTCTAATGTACAGTTTTCTTATCCCAATCTATTAACAGCTGCTCAAAAAATGTAGTAATTAATGGTTTCATTTATTTTTGGCAAACCTGCAACACGACAAATAGTTTTGTATCTGCTGCAAATTAGGACTCCTTCCCAAACAACAGATGACATGGTGGGAAAAAGGGAGCAGACAGCATCCTTGCACATCTTTGTCTCTTTAGAAGATCAAATAAAGAGCAGCTGTAATTCTATTTGTCACATCTGTGTAACAAAATACAGTGATCTGTATCATCAGATGAAACTGAATGAGTTCTGTTCAAATGTAAATGGGGATTTTCTTTCTGACCTGATGGAAAGGAGGCTGAACTCAATATTTCTACATCTCAAGCAAAAATATGCTTTTCAAATCTCTGATCACATTTTGTGTAAATTTTCTCAATTTAGAACCCTCAATTTCATTATTAATTTACACAGAATTCCAAAATAAAATAAAATCACAAAAATATAATGTAGATGATGCATTATTTTTTCCAACCTATCCAAAATATTTAGAAGTCTGGACAGGACTGAGATTTGAAAGGGTTGGTGGGTTACAGAAAATCTGGAAAATGTATGCTCAATATTCTTATTAACATTTATCATGTATCATTATGTGACATTTTTCTTTCATACTATCCACCATGTCTCTTTCCCCACATTTCCCCAGCTTCCATCCTTAACAGGCTTCCCTCTTTTAGGGATGTGAAGAGACCTGTTTCAGGCTGTGCTGTTTCCTGTGGCCTTCAGGAACAGCAGATTTCCCAGAAAAGAGGAACAACAGATAGACTCAGGCCCCTGAGTGCTTGTCCCTTTTTTTTTCCCCCCTCAGGAGGTACGGATGTCAGCACTTCTACATTAGTGAGGGAAAAGAACTGAGGGCCAGGAAATGTGTTTTGTTCTTAAAAATACAGAGTTCACACAATCTCTGGGAACCAGTGATGAATGATCAAGTTATTTTATCATATCTGGAAAAGTGGCAGCAAATCTTGTCTTGTTTTTTCCTTCAGCCTCTCAATACATGTACATACCATAAATCCCATTTATAATACTATGAGCCAGAAGAAAAAAACCTGATTGAATAATTATTGCACTTTATGTGCAGATACTTTAAAAAATAATGAAGACCATTATAAATAATGAAAATTATTCTAGAAGTTTAAGTACTTTGGCTGTCTGTAATTTTGTTTTCCTAATCAATAGATTACAGCATAGACTAACTCTTCTAGGACTATGTAAGACAAAAAAACAAAAAAAGGAGATCTTAAATTTGGTAATCTGTCAATAAGAACAGCAACATTGCGTCATACAAATTATTAATCTAGCCCAGAATCCTGTCTTCTGATAGTGCTTCAGAAGGAATGGACACAACAGGGCAATTATCGAGTGATCCATCCCTTGTTGTCAAATCCCAGCTTCTGAGAGTCAGGAATTTAGGGACACCTGAAGCATGCAACCGCTTGCTTGGTCCATGATCATTTTGCCTAATAGCTATTGATGGACCTATCCTCCAAAAACTTATCTAACTTTTTTTTGAGTTATATACAGGCATTCACAACATCGTTTGGCAACAAGTTCCACAGGTTGACTATGTGTTGTGTGAAAAAGTACTTTCTTTTGTTTGTTTTAACTGCTGCCTATTAATTTCATCAAGTGACCCCTAGTTCTTGTGTTATGTGAAGGGGTAAATAACACTTCCCTATTCACTTTCTCCATACCATTCATGATTTTATAGATCCTACCATATTCCCCTTAGCTGTCTCTTTCTTAAACTGAACAGTCCCAGTCTTGCTTTGAGGCTATATTTAATGTACATCGGGTTGAAACTCATCTTCATTTTTAAATTTTAATGTTTGTTATCTCTATTATGAGCAACCCAATATACTTAAGCTCCTCCAGAAAGTATCAACACTACTGCACAGAAAAAAAGACCGTAATAGACCGATTGAGTGCTTATCCCTTCTTACTTTCCTCATACAGTTCTGGAGTAAATTATTCCACAATTCATTGATCTAGTGCAATGTAGGTCTCTAATCTTTACTTTTTTCCACATGCTGAGACAAGAACTGTGGTCACTCATCCAGAAGGTGTAAGAAAAGTCAAGGCAAACATAAAAAAGTATTAAGAGAAAATGTCTTTCAGAACACCAATAAAAAAAAAAATATTCACATGACTAGAAATAAGCCAGTGTGGAAACTACACAAAGAAATACATTTTGCAACTCCAGACTTGCAATAAGAAGAACAGATATAGCTTTAATGATTAAAAGGCGTAGGCAATAGTTTGGTTACACTTGTGGTTCGTTCTTAAAAATGTTTAAGAGACCAAATAACCAAGCTTAGCCACAGTAAAATATGAAAACGAGACAGGCATATCTTCCTTCCAGGAAACAATTCTT
The DNA here is from genome assembly GCF_002925995.2 of Terrapene triunguis. Taxonomy (NCBI): domain Eukaryota; kingdom Metazoa; phylum Chordata; order Testudines; family Emydidae; genus Terrapene; species Terrapene triunguis. The sequence continues at coordinate 3,986,209 of NW_020664613.1, read as the reverse complement.
ATCTTACACAGAAGTTGCATTTATAGTAATATAGTAGTATAGTTGTATTTATAGCTAGTAGTATTTATAGCACGATTTTACAAGTTACAAAACTTTTTAGGAGTCACTAAAATCCAACCCACCAGTTTGTAACATTTCCTTAACTTGTTGTTTTGTTCTGTACTTTTCTAATATCTGTTTTGGATACTACAGTCCAAACCAGTTAGGCCCAGAGGTACATCCCAACCTGTGCTAAGAAACATCAATCATGTATCTTGGCTTTGACAGGCTTCCTATTTTCTAATGCCAAAGCTGATTTGAGCTTTACAAAGCATTGTGGGATACTTGACATGGGTGAACAGAATTGTAGGGAGAGTATAATACATTTAGTTAACATAACTTTCCAATTTTTTATATTTATATATAATAGTAATACTGTGCACATAATACCCATTAATGTGGCATATACTATGCCCAACATACATGCATTGGCTAGCAGCTTAAAAGTCTAAAGAGTGCTAGGTAATAACAATTTTATAAACCCTCAAATGTTTACCATCTGTTGATTTTCTATTATTGTATTTAGCAATAAACCGCAAGACAAGACATTTCTATTGGTCATAGTTATAATTTGTTGTGAGCTTTCTTTAAAAGGAGATTAATCATCTGAATTATAATATCCTTACATGTCAAATGGAATCACTGAAAATGTGCAAAACAATCTTAGAGTGCTTGAGACTTTCAAGTGAGAACGAACACTTGTATTCAACAAAAGATTTAGCTGCATATGCATATAGTAACCTCAAATACAATAGCTTTACTTAGAGTTGTTTTATGATTATGCTAAAGAGTGGACCAAAACCTTTGCTGGTGTAAATTCGTCAAGTTCCATTGGTTTCAATAGAGCTTTGCTAATTTACAGCTTTTAAAAGGATCTGGCCACATTTGTAAAGATCTGAAAGATCCATTTCAAGATTCCATACACAGGAATGAGACTTCACATTTACAAGAAAGGTACAATTCGGAACTTGCCCTCTCATTAACTTTGTGCATAATATCAGCTTCATCTGAACCAATTTTTTTTTCATAAGCTTGAAAGGAAAGAAATGTCTCTCCACACAGATGGGTGAAGTCGGGAATTTTAAATGCAGCAGCAAGGTGGTGACCTCCCTTCCGGAGGGAATGGCAACTTAAAACTATGTCAAGCTGTAGGAGCTGACTGTACTGCCATGCTGGAAATCCTACCCACTCTATTTATACTGGTAACTTAACCCAATGGATTTCATCGATAAGGATAAGTTAGTGTGTGTTTGCAATGTGGTATACATGCTTGCTTTTCACATATATAGTTCTTCCATTTGTTATAACAACTTTTATAAAGGTAAAATATTAAATTGTTAAGATTTTGGATGGTGGCAGGGAAATGAGAATCAGGCCCTAAATATGCATTTATGGAGAGAATTCAGCTCAACGGAAGACAATGTTCTTTATATACTGTTGTTCTAAGCATAAATATGATTTCCGAACTATGCTTACCAGGAAATTGCTTTCAAACATCTTTAAAATAATATTTGTTTACCTTGGAAGACATTTAACAGATGAAAGAGTCTTATAAATTGTGTGAAGATGATGTATAACAGATTCTGCTTTACTGGTGGAACCAACCATTTGGAAGATGTCATCTGAGCTTGCACACAATTAAAATTAAGTATTTTCATATTTAATACTCGTATGATCAAAGTGAATATTTGGTCTCAGACTCCGGCTATTAATAACATCCACTATTTACTAACATGAAAAAAAATGGCTATATCCAAATAACTAAAGATCCTGGACATACTGTGAGGCAGAAAGTTGAAGACCACGTGCCTATTCTCCCTTAAAAGTGGGATATTACCCAAGTCTTCAACTTATTATTATTGTGTTATTGCCTTTTCAAAAGAACTTATTTGTCATCCCAAATAATACCACTACAAATTAAAATAAAAGTTCTGTGTAAATAATAGGTCTTGAATACAGCAAAGAAAACATTTATGTAATTTTCTGTTCTATAAACCAATTCTGTTACAGTGAATATTGGGGAGTGGGGGGATTATGTACTATAAATTTCAAACATATAAAAGATCTATGAACAGTCACGTACCTGGGAGATTTGATTATGATTTTTTGTCACTGTTTATTACTGCAATGCTTGACATTTTTTTTTTTTTTTTTTTGGCCAGTGACAAGATTTGTTTTCATAAAGTTTGCTAATCGGGTGTTTTTGGTTTTTTTAAACAGGAAAATAACATTTCTAACCATGCTACAAGATTGCACAAACGTTAAGCTATTTTCAATGACCTGTATTATTAAAAAAATGTATACAGTATATAAAAGGTAACACAGTAGTTGCTTGACCCTTAGAGTTATACTGCAAAGTCAGGAAACCTACTTGGTCACCCATTTTATCTAGCTGATTAATAAAATGATTATAATCAGAGTAAATAAGTTACTTTGATACAATTATCAATCCAATCCAATATACAAACGTTAACAAAAGATTAAAATTACAAAGAAGAGGCTATAAAAATGAAGTTACAGATCGAAAAAAAAGCCCATCAAGGATGGAGTCAATCACTACATAAAATTTTGGGAGACAGGAAGTGATAATTAAGTTAGTGATTTTAAAGTATATTTTCACCTTTATCTTACCTGCTAGCTGTTTTTACTGAAATATTTTTCTTGTGTCCTCTCTCAGATCGGTTATCCCGCAGGAGCTGAAGCTACACAAAAAACATTCACAATCGTGTTGGAAACAAAGCCATTTTTTATTTTTAAAAAATGTTATCCTAGCTTTGTCATCTTTTGTGTTTTTATTTTTTAACAGTAAATTAGGTATTATATATTGGATTTTAACAGTGTCACCTATGGAAAGACCATTAGAAATGTTAAAAGTTGGGGACTTCGTGCATTCTTGATAAATTCATCGTCAGTCATTACAGCATTTTAATACAATTTTGTGAAAACACATGTAGAGTTAAGGTTAGAATTACATATCCATTAATTTTAAACCCAACATTATTAGAACTTTGTAGGTATAGAAAAAACATTTGAAAGTAAAGAATTTCAGAGTTCCACAAATATTACCCTGACTCTGGACTGTGAAACATTTGAAAGCAATTTGATTTTGATTTGATTTTTAAGAATCATTAATCAATAACTTTCACCTTCAAAACTCTCTTTATTATGAAAAGGGATAGAGAAGCTCCCTTTAAAAAACTTTTCAGATTACCACTGGTATCTAAACAGTTAAGCAATATTTATAAACTCTGCTGAGACCCAAAAAGTTGAAATTTTCAGAGCAACAACAAAAGCTAAATACCCAATCTTCCTAACACTTTTAGCTATTAGCTAGCACTGGTGTCTAAAATAATGTAGGTTCTAGACCAACCTATTTTGGAAATTTCTCCCAAATAAATACAATGTGAAGACTTTTCCAAAATAAACTACTTCATTATTCAAAATCTCCAGCTGATATGATTCTCCTCAATGTTAGGGTGATGTGGAAATGACACATTTAGAAATAGCTGCAAAATAATTACACAGAAGTGCAAACTAATAGCAAAATAAACTAAAATCATATTTTGAAGGGAACCAAGCCTTCAACAAAGTGCTGAGCCGAACTGAACTGAAGATTCAGCTACACAAATGGCCATAGAGACCTAAGGCAGCACTTCACTGAAGGCAGTCAGAAAAAAATTTGGGGGACACACTTGGGGACTTCACAGTACCAATGCAGAGATGGGCAAGTGCTTCAAATAACCAGTTTTTGTTGTTGAATAGTTTACCCACTACATACTTCTATCTTTACTAGCTAATCACATAAGCTCTAATTTAATAGTGTTTACTTCAAAAAATAAATAATTAAACAGAATATTATTATACCATAACAGGTAATATCTATAGTTATACAACCTGGCCTTCCATAGGAAAATTTCTTTAAGATGCTGCGAGGGTCAATTTTTATTAGTGTTAAACTCATTTTCCTCCCTTCTTTTACAGGTTCTGAAGTGTAGACCCATCACAGATCACTAGTTTCTGTTTCATGTGATGACGTTACATTCACTATATGATTCAGCTACAGTCTGAAAACTTATTAATTTACTAGACCCCCAATGCCATCGCCAAAAGTACAAAAGCTTTCATAATAATTTTACAACCCATAAGGTGAAATTATTTTAAAAATTATAAAATCAGGTATTTTTTAAATAAAATATTTATTTATTTACCATTACAGGCGTTATTCACATTGCAGGTTTCATGCTGGATGAGATATCACCAGCATAACGGATGCTGGGACACCACTTAGCATGGACACCTGCATGGCTAGTCTGCATTTCAGAACCTTCAAAAGTAGTACTAAAGGTACAAGTTAAGTTAATTATCAAGTAATTTGAGACATTAAGGATAACAAATGAATTCTTTAAGTTTAAACTGCAACTCACTATGTGTTACTTGTTACAATCCGTAAATCTGACAACATAAAGCCAGCTGTTAAAATGCTAGTGTGTTTCTTCCACAAGAAATAAAAGTTTCAAAATGATGTGAGGTAAATATCATATAAAGTTGTCTGTGTAGCTGTTAAATGTCAGCCAGCATATCATAATATGTATTATAATACTTTCACAATTTACAGCTAAAACTGAAATTCATTTTTTTTTTCACGCTGTCAGGCTTGAGGAAGTATGTTTAGTTGAGAGACTGAGTCTGTTTTTGAGTTTGAAAGAAGGGGAAGAAAAGCAGATATGCTGATTTAACTCTGAGCTATCAAAGCTAGTGGAGTTCAGAATGGCCCTAAAAACATGATGAATTTTCTTGTATCTTACTGCGTTACTTATTGCTTTCTATGATGCTTAAAATCTATTTGCTAGAACTTAGTTGGTGTAAATCAGCATAGATCCACTGAAATCAATTGAGCTACATCAATTTGCTGCAGCTTAAGATATGACCCAATGAGTTACTCTAGAGGCTTGATGTACTACTGATGTATTCAGTTACTTTTCCTGAGTGTTTGAAAAGAACTAATTTGTTCAAGATACAAAAGGGAAAGGCTTATTTACACAAAGTTCTTGTTCTGTCAATAACTTATTGCTTTGCCATGCATATAACTAAGCATTTTTCAAAGTCTGAAAGGAAGGTCATCAGTTAAGCAACACTCCACTATTCAAATGTAAGTGTTTTCTTGTTAAATTCGATGATCTTAAGTATGAGGTAATCAACATACAACTTGTGAGATTCTGTGCAGTTTCCAGGGGAACAGGAGGGCTATGATTGCTTTAAGCTATCTCTGTGCCATCCTGAGCTGGGGCTACTCCCCTGATAAAATTTGGACAGCCCTGCACTCCTGTCTAAATTACAGCAGACACTCTGGGCTACTCAGCTGGTCATAACACTGTCTGGAATCCCCGCAGTCGTTGCGGCCCTGCCTCCACACATCCCCAGCATGCCCCCTACATTGAAGCTCATGAGCTTATGTCTGCCTTCTGCAGGTTATGCACCAGGAGAATCCTCACCTGGCAGGATTTAACACCCCCTTTATACCCATCTGACCCTTTTACCTAGAGTAACAGAGAAGAGTGGGGTGTGGATTTCATCCTACAAGTCTGCTCTTACACAGTTTTGAATTTCTTAAATACTGTGGAAAATGTCAGGTGTTCCCCATTTTATAGAAGCATTAAGACGACAGTTTCAGAGAAACACAGGCACTATTGTTAATAACAAACTGGTTATCAGGATAATATATTCTGAAATCTTAAACTGGTAATAAAACTGACCTGTGATGCTTATCTAGTATCATTTGGCATGCTAGCTTATTAACCAAAAGACCTTTTGAAATACTTAGCTGCTAAGTTTTTTAAGTAGCTTGCAAGGAAACATGGAATTAAGGCCGCTTTGCTTCTTATGTATTAAAATACTGACCCAATAGTTTTGGAGTAGAGATAGTTAAATTCCTTCAAATATATGAAGTAAACTGTTCTTGATCAAAGTGGTTCTTACCTGGCTATGTTCCTTCCTAGCCCCAGGGCTAAACCAGTGGCTGTGGGAGAAAAGGAAAAGAAGAGTTTAGCAATATAACTACATAAAGCACGTGCTGTCATATGACCAGTTTGTGCGTGCTTTTGGGTATTTTATTGTCCACCAGGAAAATATAGCCTTCGGCTATGCTTTATTTTAATGGGATATTTTATGGAACTCTCAAAGTCTGTTACAGTTTTGATAGGAATGTAAGAATGCACTCGCTCTGCAAATTTCCGCTTCTTAGGCAAACTGAGTAGCCATTAGCTTTACATTTAATTATGTTCTATTAAATTAATTTAATTCGTAAATGCTAACATTTTACATGTCTTAATCTGCATATTGAAATATATGCTATTAATAACAATTTAATGCTATCCTTATTACTGAAGTGTAAACTTTTAATTATTAGAGTTTAACAGATCTATAAGCACTGAGGGCTAACTGGTATATGTTAACATATTAGCATTTTACCAATTGAGGCTTGGATTTGAATTCTATTTTAAGTTGTAAATGGACATAAATTTGGTGGTCTCATGGCTCAAAACTGTCACGTAACTTGGCATTACTGACAATCTTTTACTTTACAGAGGCAAAACACTAGAATAGTAGGAGGGCTGCAGGTCATGAATGAAATATAGGATGAGCTAGCACAGTGACTTCCCACACTGTATCCACTGGGGGTTTTAAACTGGCTTTTATGTTCACCAAGATCTGAAACAGGCTGCAGGCCTCCAAATGTGACTACAGTGGCATTACACTGGGATTTAACAGCTGCTGTTGGGGGCAAATCTCAGATCTAGGAAAAAGAAAAAAAAAGAAGAAGAGCACCTGGAACTACACCCCCCCTTTCCCTGCCTCAATATATTGCCCCTTGATCTTGGGGGAAGGGCAACTGTGATAAATGAAGCGGGGTCGGGGGTGGGGGGAGGAAGCTCCCTTGCCAGCCAGCTAGCTATAAAGTCCCTCTTGGTGGCTGCTTGCTTTACCTGTAAAGGGTTAAAAAGTCCCCCAGGTAAAGAAAAGGGAGTGGGCACCTGACCAAAAGAGCCAATGGGAAGGCTAGAACTTTTTAAAATTGTGAAAAAAGCTTTCCCTTTGTGTTCTGTGTTGTTCTCCAGAGAGAGGGGAACAGAGCAAAGTCAGGGCTATGACTATGCTGTATAAAGCTTTTTGCCAGGTATGGGAATCATCCGATTATACTTAGAACTACCCAAATATGTCAGTAGATTAGGAAATGTCTAGAAAGATGCAATTAGATTTATTTCTTTTATTTTCTGTGGACTCCTCTGTGCTAACCCCAGATGCTTGTTTGTTTGTTTGTTTGTAACCTTTAAGCTGGACCCCCAAGAAAGCTATTTTGGGTGCTTAATTTTTAGAATTGCTCTTTTAAAATCTAGCAAAAACCTAAGTTCCAGATGTATTTTCTTTTTGTTTTTAATAAAATTTACCTTTTTTAAAAACAGGATTAGATTTTTGGTGTCCTAAGAGGTTTGTGCACATGTTGTTAAATTAGCTGGTGGCAACAGCTAATTTCCTTTGTTTTCTTTCTCAGCTCTTCCCCGGAGGGAGAGATGGGGGTGAAAGGACTTGAGGGTACCCCACAGGAAGGAATTCCCAAGTGCGCCTTCCTGGGATCTGAAAAAGGGGTTTGCATTTGGGTGGTGGCAGCGTTTACCAAGCCAAGGTCAGAGAAAAGCTGTAACCTTGGGAGTTTAATACAAGCCTGGAGTGGCAAGTATTAATTTTTAAAATCCTTGCGGGCCCTCACCTTCTGCACTCGAAGTGCCAGAGTGGGGAATCAGCCTTGACAGAAACATAGTTCAATGCATTAAAATAATACATAGAAACACCACCACACTCTTTGTAAATGTGGTTGTACTGTTCTAGCTGCGAATGGCAATATTGTATAACCAAAAAGAGTGTGTTTTCAAAATGAACCCTTGAAGTACTCAATGGAAAAGTTCCTCAGGCCATGTTTACTTAAAAACTCCTATTTTTGAACATCTCCATCACCATGCTCAGATTTCTCACATTGCTGCAGTTACTAAGTAATGACAGGCCATGGATTCTCCCGCCAGAAGCTACAGAGGACACAAGAAGATTCTTGAAGACTCAAGTCAGTCTATCAGTGGAAGCAGCAGTGTAGGAATCTGTAGAAGGTATTCAGTCATGTTACCAGATATTGGGTGTTGAATCAAACATATTTCTAAAATGTAAACTGTGTCTTCACAGAATTAAATGGATCACTAACTGAAAAACAATACTAGTTATTTCTAACCCTGTTTATGGGCCGCTAAACAGTGAATAATTTAATGTCTTGTCCACTCTGATTTCTAAAAGGGTTAATTTAAATATAGTTTAACAGTATAACAGTTTTAAATTGAACTCTCTCCAAACCCAGGTAGAGCAACCTCAGAACCCCTCTAAATACAGTTCGGTTAATGGATTTGCAGGAAAAGTAGTGTCCCTGGAAATTTTTGTATGGTCTTCAAATGCCCTGTTGGTTTGACACTCTGAAAGTACTGAATATGCTGCATACTGTGGGATTGCTTGGGAAGACTGAGTGTTCTGCAGTAAACCCTGAAAGCTTGTACCATAGCATCTAGCACAATGGGCCCTGATCATGACTAGCTCATAGACTCATAGATTTTAAGGTCAGAAGGGACCATTGTGATCATCTAGTCTGACCTCCTGCCCATTGCAGGCCACAGAACTTAACCCACCCTGTAATAGACCTGTAACCTCTGGCTGAATTATTGAAGTCCTCAAATCATGGTTTAAAGACTTCAAGTTACAGAGAATCCACCATTTACATTAGTTTAAACCTGCAAGTGACCCATGACTCATGCTGCAGAGGAAGGTGAAAAAACCTCCAGGGTGTCTGCCAATCTGACCGGGGGGGAAAATTCCTTCCTGTCCTCAAATATGGTGATCAAGTGGCCATTGTAATATAAATCAATAATACCCCAGCTACTTTTTCTACTTTTATAGTGGAGAGAAAAAAAAAGCAAGGAACTGGAAAGTGAGAGACTGAATTTGCACTCATACATAGAACAGGTGGAGGGGAGGGTATGTGAAAAGAGAGAGAGAGAATGCACGCATGCGTGAGTTAACATAATAGAAGAAAGGTCAAAGCCTTCTCAGCCCAAGCTGTGCAGGAGTCCATGAATACAAGTTACTTCTATTAATAAATAGCAAAAATCAACAGTGAGGCCCCATATTTAGAGGTAAAAAACCCCTTTCCTGCTAGCATAACTATCAGGAACTGTTGTGTTTACCCAAACACTAAGAGGAGGTTACTTATCTGTAACTGGAGGTTCTTTGTGATATGTGGTCCCTATCTGTATTTCACTGTGGGGTTACACATGTGCACTGTGTGCCCAGAGCCGGAGAATTTGAAAATAGTGTCTGTTGGTCCATGCCTGAACTCTGGCTCACCTCATGCCTCTGAACGAGGGGATAAAGGGTGGGATGGACCAACTACTTGATAAGATTCGAAGCAGAGGGGAAGGAGGGCAGGTAGTGGAATATAGATTGGGACCACACATTTCAAAGTACCTCCAGTTACAGATAAGTAACCACCTCTTCTTCGAGTGATGGTCCATATTGTATTCCACTATTAGTGATTGGCAAGCAATACCTAAGTAGGAGAAGGGTGTGAGGATATAGGCAGTAGGGCTGAGTGGAGTACCACCGTCCCAAAAAGGCATCAGCAAAAGAGTCCTGCACTAGAGCATAATGTCTTGCAAATATGTGAATGAAGCCTCACATGGCCACTTTACATATGTCCAGGAGGGGTACCTCCTGACAAGATGCCATAATTGTTGCTTCACTCTAGTGGAATGAGCTCTTACCTCATTGTGGGAACTGCAGGGTGTGATTTGAAAGCTGACAGCAGAGGAGAATGCAGCTAGAGATCCATTTGGAGATTCTCTGGATGGAGATGACGTGCCCTCTGACTCTTTCTGTTATAGCAACAAACAGTCTCAGGGATTTGTTTTCTGTAGGTAGAAACCCAAGGCTCACTGAACATCAAGAGAGTGGAGTCTTCGTTCCTCTGTGGAAGTGTGTGATTTTGGGAAGAACACAGGAAAGTGAATGGACTGGGTTAAGATGAAATTCCAAAACTACTTTGGGGTGAATTTGGGGTGTAGACATAAAGAAACCTAATCCTTATGGAATATAGTGTATAGAAGATATGACGGCACTTCAATTTCACCAACCCTTCTCACTGAGGTAATGGCTACAAGAGAAGTGACCTTCGCTGAAATGAGAGACATGGAGCAAGTAGCTAAAGGCTGAAAGGAAGGAGGGGGTCTTGTGAGTACTGAGAGAATAAGGTTCAGGGCTCACAGGGGAACAGGGTTCTGAGTAGGTGGGAAGGTTCTTATTAGGCCTTTACAGAATCTGTTGATCAGTGGATGTGTGAAGACAGAGTAGCCGTGAGAATGTAGATGGTATGTGCTGATCGCCATGAAGTGGACTCGCAAGGAGCTGATAGACAAACCTGGTGTTTTCAGAAATAGGATATAGTCCAAGATGAGAGGAATATCTGTAATCTCTGGGAGAACACCTCCTTGTTGTGCCCAAAAAGAGAAGCACTTCCATTTAGCTAGGTAACATTTTCTAGTAGAGTCCTTTCTACTATTAGAGAGAATGTCTCATACAACTTTGGAGCATGAATGTTCTAAGGATGATGCCCACCCAAATACCAAGCCCTGAGAAGTGGAGTGGATGTGGATCGGGGTGCCTGATCTTGCCATTCCACTGGGTCAGGAGCTTGGGGAACGTTAGAAGAATGATTGGTGGTCGTGATGACATGCATAGGAGGTTAGGAAACCAGAACTGTCTGGCCAGAAGGGGGCAATCAGGATGAATCTTGCTTTGTCCTGCCAGATTTTGCACAATACTCATGTTGCACAGAACTCATATTGCAGGAGCAGGAGCGAAGGGAAGGCACAGTTGAACTGATAAGACCAAGTAAGAAGCAGAGCAACACCCTGAGAGTGGTGACCTAGTTCTCCTCTGGAGCAATATGTGGTGCATTTCCTGTTTGCTTGAGAAGCAAACGATCCCTTGTTGGGGTTCCCCATAGATTAAAAATATTGCGCATTACTGAGTGAGGGAGCTCCCACTCTTGTTCAACTATTTAATGGCCTTCTGAGGGAATCTGTAAGCACATTTTGCTTCACTGGAAGGTAGGTTGCAGATAAGTTGATTTGACTGCTGATACACCAATTCCAGAGACTGACTACTTCTGCGCAGAGGAAGGGGAATCTTGCTCCTCCCCTGCTTATTGATGTCAAAGATCGTCGTAATGTTATCTGACATTATAAGGACATGGTGAGCACAGAAGAAAGGACCTGCATGCCTTCTGTACTGCTTGCAACTCCAGAATATTGATGTGCATCCTGGCCTCTCAAGTCATCGAGGTTCCTTGTGCTGTGTGGCTGTTCATGGGAGCTCCCCAACCTAAGAGGGATGCATCCATAATAATGGTCCTGTTCAGAGAGGAAGGGAGAAAAGGGATACCCATACTTGATGAGAATTTGTCCACCACAGCAGGGAAGACAGTATCTTGGCCGGAACTGTCACCATGAGGTTCATGGAATGATGGCTTGGGGAGTATACCGACTGCAGCCAAGTTTGAAGGCAACAAAGATGGAGTCTTGCTAATGTGACGACGTAGGTGCATGAGGCCACGTAAGCCAGGAGAGAGACAAACATGTTTTGAGCGATAATTGAGGGTTGCTTGTGATGTGAACTATGATTTTGTTCATGGTCTGGAACCTGTCCTTGGACAGGTATGCTCTTGTGTGGATAGAATTTAAGGTTGCTTTGCTGAAATCCAGAGATTGTGTGGGTGTGAGAACAGACTTTTCCATGTTTATGCTGACTCCCAGTGAAGAGAGAAGGTGCAGCATAATAGAAGTTGATGCATAAGCTTCCTGGCAGAACTTGGCAACAAGAAGACAATTGTGGAGGTAGGGGAAGATATTGAGAGCATGACATCGGATGTGGACCGCTACTATCGAAAATATCTTGGTAAAGACTCCAGGGGCAGTCACTATTCTGAAGGGGAATACTCTGTGCTAAAAATGGTCAGAGCCTACTATGAATCTGAGAAACTGTCTGTACATGAAAGTAAGCATCCTTCATATCTAGAGCCATGAACCACATGCCCTTTTCTAAAGATGGAATTATCTCTACCAACACAACCGTGACCTTGATGGTATAATGGGATCTCCCTAATGATGCATGAAGCCATGACTCCCTGTGCATGATGAAGGGAGAAGCCATAGCTCTAGAAGAGGTATAAGCAGCATCAACTGCAGATTGGAAGGCGGTCCTGGCTATCAGTTTGCCTTCATCTACCAGAGCTTGAAAACTAGCTCTGTTCTGTTGGGGAAGGCTGTCATTAAACTCTGCAAACGTGGTGTAGTTCAGGAAATCCTATTTAGCTAGTAGAGCCTGGTAATTGGCTATCCTGTACTGGAGGCTGGATGATGAGAGAACCTTTCCTCCCAGAAGATTCAGGCGTTTGCCCTCTGTCAGCAGGAGTAGACTGGGGATGTTGCTGTCTAGCCCTTTTAGAAGCAGCATGGACCACCAGTGAATTGGGGACAGGGCGAGAAAACAAAAATTCTGCAACCTTGGCTGGCACATAATAATGCTTCTCCGCCCCTTTGGGAGTAGAAGCACAGGTGGGAGTAGTGTGCCAAACTGTCCTAGCTGGATCCAGTATGGCTTCATTAACAGGGAAAACTATTCTGTTGCGTCTGGAAGCATGCAGGATGTCTAGGAGTTTGTGCTGGGAGTCTTGGATCTCCTCGAGGGGAATCTGAAGCTCTCCAGCAACTCTGCAGAGGTCCTAGAACTGCTTAAAGCAGGCCTGCACAATATGTGGCCCGCGTGGGCTCACTGTGCGGCGCGCGGGCAAACGGCGGGGTGGGGCTGTCGGGTTTGCCCGGGGCCAGTGCAACCACTAGGGCCGGCGAACTAGGCAGTCACCTAGGGCGCCCAGTGGTTGGGGGTGTCCGGGATTTTTCCTCCCTCCCCTCCCTTCTCCTCACGCAGAGTGTGGCGCGGCTGATTGGGCGCCTGGGCCTGATTTAGCTGCTCCCATTGGCCTTCAGCAGGCAAAGTCCCTCCCCCGCTCCCTCCCTCCCCCGCCTCAGCATTGCAGCACTCTGCGGGGGAGGGATTGTGTGCTCCGCAGCTTGTTTGGTTTAGCTCCATGTGGAGTGGCATGGTAGTAAGGGGAGTCCCGGGGGGCAGTCAGGGAGCAGGAGGAAGGTTGGATGGGTCAGGAGTTCGGGGGGTGGGTTGTCAGGGGGCGGGGAGTGGTTGGATGGGGCGTGGGAGTCCCAGGGGTCTCTCTGGGGGCGCGGGTGTGGATAAGGGTTGGGGCAGCCAGGGGACAAGTAGGGGGTAGGGTCCTAGGGGGGCAATTAGGGTGGGGTGGTCTCAGCAGGGGGCAGTCAGGGGACAAGGAGCAGGGGGGGTTTGGAGGTACTGAGGGGGGTGGGAAGTGGGAGAGAGAGTGGATGGGGGCAGGGCTCGGGTGGGCTCTCCCCCCGTCCTTTTTTTTTTGATTGTTGAAATATGGTAACCCTAAAAAAGCGGTGCCCTGGCTCGGCAGGGAGGAGCCGCCTTCTGGAGGCACTGGAGAGCCAGAGCGTCGGCTTGCAGGGGCGGCGAGCCCCAGCCATGGAGGAGCCGGCGTGGCACAGGGGGGCAGCAGCCCTGCAAAGGCGGCAGCACCGCTAGCGGGGAGCAGCTGTGCCCCCCGCCCCTCCTGCCCAGGCTGCGGCCTGGCACCCCCCCCCAGGGCTCCTGCAGGCTGCAGCAGATGCATGCGGTCGGCAGCCCTCGTGCGCCCCCCTCGCCATGTTCGGGCTTTGCAGGTCCCGGGCATGTGAGTCGCCGGGGCGCGGGGCCCTGAGCCTGTTCCGGGAGGGGCAGCGGCAGTGGTGGCTCACACTCCCGGGAGCCGCAGAGCCCGAGCGCGGAGGGGGCAGCTGGGGGGGGGGGGGCGGGGGGGGCCGGCGCCAGCAAGCCTCCGCTGCACCGGGGGGGGGCCCGGGGGGGGGGGGCGCCGGGCCACAGCCTGGGCAGGAGGGTGGGGGGGCGTGGCTGCTCCCCGCTAGCCGTGCCACCGCCTTTGCAGGGCTGCTGCTCCCCTGCACCGCGCCGGCTCCTCCATGGCTGGGGCTCGCTGCTGCCGCAAGCGGGATGCTCTGGCTCTCTGGTGCCTCCGGAAGGCAGCTCCTCCCTGCCAAGCTGCTGCAGCAGCCCAAGCCCGGCAATGTCAGTGAGTGGGCTTCGGGTGGGGACCGCCGGGGAGGGGAGGGCTCGCGGAGGAGCTGTGCACCCTCCAGGGGAGTTCAGGGGGTGGGGGGGGGGAACCTGGTCTCGGGAGCAGCCCCTGGGCACGGCTGGCCCCTGGGGTCTATAAAGGCTCGTTGGGATTTGCCCCTCAATGAACCGATGTGTGTGTGTGTGGGGGGGGGAGGGGTGTTGTGTTTCGGGGAGGCTGGGGGTGGTGGTGTTTCGGCAGCGCTGGGGAGCAGGGGTTCAGCCCTCAGCTGTTTTCTTTGGAGTAATATGGCCCTCGCCACTTTACAAGTTGTGCAGGCCTGGCTTAAAGTCATCGCTGGGAATGGGGTGGGAGGAGAGGGAGGAAGGGACATAGAATTCACTTCTTCATCTGGGGATGATGATGGCAATCTTGCTGGTTCTGGTGGAACTGTTGGATCTGGGGGCAGATCTGAGCGTCCCCTTGGAGGGGAGGCAAGGGTAACTCCCTGGCAAATTGGATCAACTCTGCAGAGGGGTATTGATCCCAAGGTCCCCAATATGGCCAGTAGGAAGGGTCGATAGGTGGTCATTGCATAAGGTACCAGCGGCTCCTAGTTAGATGAGGCAGAGGTTGGTCCCAAACCTGTGTGGGTCTTTTGGGTGGTGAAGGATACGTAGGGTAAAAGAAGAATGGTTTATCAGATGGCTCAGAATCTCCTGATGAGGAGAAGGCTGATTCTGGTTCCAGTAGCAGTATCATTGATTCTGTTGGAGGGGAGATGTATTCTGTGTATAGGACGGGTGATAAGCTCCTTCCAGCAGTCAATTACCTTGGAGGTGATATTATCTCCTTGAAACGGAGGGAACTGATGGAGTAGGGGATTCCGGATCTGGGAGAGCAAAACTGTCCTGTGAGGCAGCAACAGATTCAGAGCTTCCAGTGTGAGAGGGGTTCTGCTTGTCCAGGTGGTCAGAACCTATGAGGAGGTTGGTATCTGAAGTTGGCAGTTATCAGACTTCATCGGTGTTGACAAATCCCGGGGTTTAGAAGGAGCTGAGGACGACGGTACTGCCAGAAAACAGTCCAGTACTGATGGAGCCCAATGCTTATGGGCGTTCTTGTCATGAGACTTAGTCTCTTTCTTGTCCCTGAGACTTAGTACATCCTAAGTCCTCACAGGCCAAGCTGGTAGGCTTGCTTACAGCTGAGTCCGACTTCTTTGACGTGGACTTTGAGGAAGACTTAGTTTCATACTCATGAGAAGCCTGTGGGGGTAGATTCTCCCATAACAGAGTTGGACTTCGCAGCAGGAGGCGCATTCCTTGCTGAATCAGGCCAATGTACAAGGGATGTTCCCTGGCCTGGATCCAATTGGGGCCTCATGGCCTTCTCCATGAGGTATTTTCAGAGATGGAATTCCCACCTTTCTCAGGTGCAACTGGGGAACGATTGGCAGATACTGCACCTCGCTGTGATGTGAGCTTCCCCAAGGTAGTACAGGCAGTGCCTGTGGTCTTCACTGACCAAGAAGGATCGTGGGCAAGAAGCACAAAGTTTGAAGCCCAGAGTCCTGGGCATAGTCCACTACTCGAATGTGGTACAGGGGAGGGAGGTGTCCCCCTGGGAGACTAATCTAATGCTAAACAGTAAAACTATTAAAACTATTGAACTATTTACAAACTAGATAATTCTTATTTTGTAGAAAGAAGCCGAAACTGCGGACACTTAAGGTTCCGACCGAGACCATGTGGCGGTGAGAAGGAACTGGAGAGGCAGTCAGACCACCTTATTCTTTATCCCCTCAGTTGGAGGCACAAGGTGAGCCAGGGTGCATATGTGGGCCAATGGACACTACTTTCAAACTCTCCAGCTCTGGGCACATGGTGAGCATGCGTAAGCCCACAGTGGAATACAAATAGGGACCATCATTCAAAGAAGGTGGCGGGGTATTTACATCACACTAACAGTCACAGATTATAATTTTGGCTGGGAAATTAATTCCAATGATGCCTTTTAAAAATAAAATTAATGTAAGGTAGATTATAATAAGGTATTCCTATTCATTTTCTTATTTTTAGGTTAATCACTAATAACTATGTAAAGACATGTCTTTTATGGTTGTGTTCTTTTTGGTGAGCTTTTTGGTAAACCTAGTTTTTTGGATTCCCTGTTTGAAAAAATAAGAAGAAAATAATGTCTTTTATTATTGCAAACTACTCAAAAGACATCAGAAAAACATTTCTACTCATAATATCATCTGAATACAACCACTGGTCTATGCTAATGATATATTGGAATATCTAATGGCACCCAGTGATGTCAGTGTGACAGGTTCGGTCAGACAGATCCACTTGGGTAAAAAGTAGGATTTAAGTGGCTTCAATTAATAACAGACAGAAGTAAGTCACAAAGCAAAATAAAACAAAACACGCAAGTCTAAGCCTAATACATTAAACTGATTACAGGTAAATCTCACCCTCAGAGATGTTCCAATAAGCTTCTTTCATAGACTATCCTCCTTCCTAGTCTGGGCCCAATCCTTTCCCCTGGTACAGTCCTTGTTAGTTCCAGCAGACATCTCAGGTGGAACTAGGGGTTTTCTCATGACTGACCGCCCCTTTGTCCTGCTCCACCCCCTTTTATAGCTTTCGCACAAGGCAGGAATCTTTTGACTCTCTGGGTCCCCACCCCTCCTTCTAAATGGAAAAGTACCAGGTTTAAGATGGATGGATTTTATCATCAGGTGACATGGTCACATGTCCTGTGAGACCCCAGCCTCCATTCTTCCTGGACTGGCCCACAGGCACACCGGAAGGTTTGCATGTAAACAGAGCCATTTACAGTTCACTGATTCTGAAGCACCCTTAATGGCTTCCACTTAATATGTTTACATCAGTAATACAAGTTTATATCTTATTCTCCTAACTTCAGACACAGAAATAATATATGCAAACAAATAGGATGAACACAGTAAGTAGATTATAAGCTTTGTAATGATACCTTATAAGAGACCTTTTGCATAAAGCATATGGAGTGCAACGTCACAGTCAGAATGTACTCAAATAATCAATTCAGGCTTTTGGTTCTTGGAACTTATATGAGAACCAGTTTTCTCACAGGATATCAAATTTAAAAGTGTTAGGTATTGTATTTTCCTTATGAAATGTAGTTTGACATTTCTGAACTTCTTGTTATTCTTCTTTGAAGAAAACTACTTCAAATGTCTTTACACAATCTTTTATATTTATTACTTAGCATATCTGTGAACATTTATAACATTTTAAATATAATTTAAGTATCTGCATAAAAAAACTTAATAAAAACACATTCAAAGCAGCACTGAACTCCACATTTTAATTAAAAACCCACAGTAAGCTAAAAGGGTTGAAATATCCTTAGGATATGTCCTATAACTGGGCCAGGGCCCTCTTTTATTCCGTGTTTGTACAGTGTGTAGCACAATATGGCTTTGGGCCTCAGATGCTACTGTAATACAAATAATAATATAAACAGTGACAACCCCCCACCATTGGTACTCACTCATTGTGATGAGAATCTTGGGACAAGTGAACCATTTTCTTGTTGCCTGGGCCTGTACTGGTAATCTAAGAGGGGGAAAAAATGGGAAAAAATAAAATAAAAATGCTACAAGTTCTTGGGCTGTATTACATGTACATTGTATTTTTCCATTGGAAGAGTATATACTACCTACCGAGGTAGAAACAGACACACTAAACACAGTAAAAACAATTAGTGATACTTTCAGTTGATAACTCAAGTAGTATTTTCATAAGTATGTAAATGATTTAGGAGCCTAATCCCAGTTTTCAAAGGTAATTGAGAAGTTTAGCAGTCTTATGGTCAGATTTTCAAATGTGTCTACATGTCTAATGATGCAAATAGGTGCCTGGTGGGTTGTTAATAGAGATTAGGTGCCTAATCTGCTTAGGTGCTTTTGAAAATTTCAAAAGATGCCTATCTGCATCTTTAGGGGTCTAAATGCCTTTGGCAATGGGATTTAGGTGCTTTTGAAAAACCCACCCAGAATGTATTGTGTTTTTAAGAAATGTAGAAAAACACAAAGTTGTGACGTTAGGCTGGGGTTTTAAAATGGCTCTTACTCCCTTAGACTACTTTGAAAACCCAGGTCTTAGTCTCCAACACAGAGCAAATGCTAATGAAAATAAAAGTTAAGTAAAATGTACATATAAAATGGTATACCACTACATTGATGTCATATTCAGTTGTTCCTTCTTTAATCTCAACTGCAATCAAAAAGAAATATGAGGATTTTTAAGACTAGTTATGTATTTACCTTATATACTCCCCTCATACGGCACAAATAGGCTTTGAAAAGGGTGTGTATATGGAAAATATGGCTTAGTGGTGTTATGCAATACTACAGCAGAGCAG
This sequence comes from Terrapene triunguis, assembly GCF_002925995.2. Lineage (NCBI taxonomy): Eukaryota > Metazoa > Chordata > Testudines > Emydidae > Terrapene > Terrapene triunguis. The sequence goes on along the minus strand of NW_020664613.1, from coordinate 3,967,458 downwards.
CCTCCTGCTCTTCTGCAGCACAATTTGCTTGTTATAGCTGCTATGCATACATACAGGAAGTGGAGTTAGGGGGTGTTACGAACCACCTGCTGAAGTTGCACACATGCAGAAAGTAAGTGCGGAAGTTACTGCTGTTTGGAGCAACAAGTCCTCTTACAATTACATACTTTAAAGTGTCCAGCGGATAAAGTCTTACAATCACTAGATGACCAAAGTCAGGACAACAAAAATCAGCTATGCTGCCAGTACTGAAAGCAGACCTGGAAACCACACAAATAAACAGCTGATATGCACATATTGTCTGGGACCATTGGGGTTTGGGTTGTTTTTTACCTATGGATCCTCTGTTTATCCACATTTGACAGTTCATCACTCATCAGGAGGATGATACATTGCATTTTCAAAGACAACAAATCACTGAATATTTCATAAAAGCAAGTTTCCTCTACTCTTACACATTTTTATGCAGAAGGAGAACCAAGGCATCTTAAGGTTCAAGTCTGGAAAATGTTCATATAATACCACAGATGCCTTTAGAAAGCTCCACAGGTTCAAAATATTTGCCAAGTTCCACAGAAGTTCCCTATCTGTAAACTGGGGAATTTCATTATAATGGGTAGAATCTCTCAAACAAACAGAACTTGAAAAGGACACCTGTTTTACTGGGTCAGTAATTATTCAAATACAACCACACCTAAAACTCTGACAGCAGGAGACGTAGCAACATTATAACTTGCTGCCTCAAAGAAATCTTGCCTGCAACCAGCATATAGAATGGGCAGTTCCAGACACCAATATTTGATATTAATTTAGTCAGATTTAATGGAGTGAAAGCAGTCTTGCTTATTCACTTAGTAACAATGAAATTGCAATCAATGCTTTCAAACAAACTTCCCCTCTAATATTACATTTTATCTTATAATTTGAGCAAGACACATTATTTGTCAAATATGGACTTTGAAATGCTGATGATCTAAAACATTTTAAATGTATATGTAATCAGGAAGTTACAACATTAGTAACCAAACTGTTACTTGAACACCATCGGTAAACATGTGGCTCAGCTCTAGAGAGTTACATCCTGCATTAATCTCAAAATGAGGTTTTCATGCTATTCCAGTGGGTATCCCTGGAATATAGTAATCCATTTTCTACACTGTGGGTATAAGAAAAGCCGACTGTGCCTATGTCATGCTTTGTTAGAGGTTCATGATCACATTATCTCATGGTGGACCTGACACTTTTATTCAGTTTACAGTATGTTCTCTGTACAGGCAACTTATTTCCTTTGCCAGGGTTGCTGACAACCTTTTCCACACTATATTAATCTTGTTTACTGACTTTATCTTGGTACAAATATCAGAAAACTGAACTTTTTATCTCAGGGAGAAAATAAACAACATGTTGACAGAAGCAGAAGCTATTTTCTGGACTAAAATTGGTTGTTTACCTGCAGCCATACTTATGGAAAAATGTTTAACTCTCCAACTCGCTTGAAATACATAATCCAAAATTTAATAAGCGTGAAAATTTCAAGAAAATCCATGTGATAAATTGTCAGGTATAAAACAATATCTTAACATAAAGAAATATGATTTGTAACTAATTTATACTGAATATAAAAGTGCTCTCAATCTAGTTACAATTCATCAGAAAGTATATTGATCAGGTTTCTCCTACATATCAAAGGTAACTTCAGTTACTAAATAGCCACAGAGGATTTATAAAATTAAATGTACAATACACACATTTATATGGATATGTATGCTATACTGATTATTATAATGTATAATAATTATATATTAAATTTAGATTTGCAACACTTCCCTCCTTCGTGAGAAACAACACACTGATAGAGGGCAACAGTCTAAGGTGATGTTAGCAATATCAGATATGGATGTCTTCTGAGTCTTCCAATAAAGAAGCCAATTGCCTTCTATATCTCACTCTAGGAAGGAGTCAGTTGGAAGGACACTATGAGCAAGATGAATGCTTGGTCAACTGGTTAGCTCCTCGGTCCATTAGAAGAGATTGTGGTAGTTGTCTACAGCTGTTTCTATGTACTGAATTCCCAGTGCTCAGAAGGAAATGCAAGAAGATAGTAAAATTAATAGTGACCATCTCCAGGGCCAATAGTAGTAAGCATAAATATACCTTTCAAACATTGACACACGCAGTCTTGGTAGTATAAATGTTTTAGGGACATAAGTTTGGAATGACCATCTAACTCCTGTATGAGTTAAGAGCATATTGAAGAAATTACAACTAAATTTTATAACCAACAAATAATATTATGTATGCAATTTTTGCCACACTTTACAGAAAAGTCTATTTTTAGAAATTTTAGGAGTTTTAATAAAATGTGTTAATACCATTTGCTGTACCCTTCCATGGGTAAAAACAAATTGCTGGGCAGTAGGAGTCCACCTGTAAGGCGGAAGGAGAGAAAAAGACAGCAACACATAATGACTTAATATTTTACTTTAAAATCATATTTGTATAGAATTTTTTTAAAAGCCTGATCTCTCATGATCTACCAGCGTTATAAAAGAATAACCTGTTTCAAATGGGTTATGGCATTTGGTCATTGTCTTGATGGTCCAGGAGATAAAGGAACTTAAACATGTCATGAGCCCAGGACTGAACGTTGATCGTACTGGAATTTAGATAACCATAATTGTGATGAAAGAGGAAAACATTTCTAAGTATTTCCCCCGCCCCCAGTTAAGAATGGCAGCTTTCTGAAAGCTGATTAGATATATGAATGTCTGGTGTAGTTCTATAAAGTACAAGTAACCAGAAGCGATGAATTAGACGGCAGAGTACAACTCAGGATGTTAAAAGTGCAAAATAAATGCAATGAAATAAACTACACAGAGCACAGGTAATGACGTGAGTGTAACAGTGAACTACAGCTCTTTGCACTCTACAACTCATCTTTGCATTCGCTTGGTCCTAGTGCTTGCCAATCCATCTACACATAGCCTATGGGCTTCTGTAATTTATACCAGCTGCAAATAGCTCCAAGGGGCTGAAACCACATCTGAAGATCAGTAATGTCTAGGGGTATCCTGGCCACTCTTCCTTTCTTCTTCTGCTACAGCAACAAGGAGAGGCATGAGACCCCCTCACAATGGCTCTGTAATGCTGTAGGATGAGTATTGCACTGAGTTGCATGGCTTTTGTGCCAGACTACACCTGCACCACTTTACAGAATATGGCCTACAGTATATTAATATCCAAAAGTGTGTGGGGTGTTTCACAGAAGACACAGAATGATTTGTGCTTGCCTCAAAGACTGAGCAGTCTAAACTTCAGATGCAAGGAGTGAAGTGGCAGGATTGGATGGGAAGAAGGATGACAAGGGTTGGCAGAATATGAATATGAAATTACTCAGTTTATGTAATGTGGACATTAGTGGGTTTTTTAATATTTAAAAATACAGAAGATAAAGTTATTAAACTGTTCTTATTGCAGACATCATGGAGGAAATGAGATTTCAGGAGAGGTTTAAATGGAGCTAAATGGAAAATAGTAGTTTGGAAAACTAAAATAGGAAGGGCACGCCACACAAAAGAACAGAAATGAAAAAAAGGCACAAATATACTTGTGGGAGAAAGATAGGCAGAGCATCAAGTGTGGCATCACTGTTAGGACAGAAGGAGGCAATACAAGAAGAATAGGAAGAGGTATTATAGTAGGCCATGAAGGTGAGGACTGAAAGTTTGTGTTAGATGTGATGGAAGAAAGGGAGTCAGTGGGGCATTCTAAAGGGGTATATGATATAATGCAGTCAGAATAATGAGCCTAGAAGATAATTTTATCATATGATTGTAGAAATTAATATTTTACTGTTATAATCCCATATGAGAAGTATGTGTATATACACTAACTCCTCACTTAACGTTGTCTTGGTTGTTTCGTTGTAACGTTGCTGATCTATTAGGGAACAAGCTCGTTTAAAGTTGCGCAATGCTCCCTTATAACGTTGTTTGGCAGCTGCCTGCTTTGTCCACTGCTTGCAGGATTCTCTGGAAGAGCAGCCCCTCCTTGGGGGGATTAGAACCAGGGAGGCTGGCAGCCCCCCCTCCCCATCAGCTCCCCTAAATTCCCTGTAAGGTATGTGGCTCATCAGCTGCCCAGAACCATTCAGCTGTCCCTCCGCACACTGTTGTGCTGCTCCTGCCCTGCCCTCTGCCTTGGAGCTGCTTCCGGGAGCTTCCTGCTTGCTGGGGGAGGTGGGGAGAGGGGTGCTGATATCAGGATGTCCCCCTGCTCCTGCCCCCCCCCACAAAGCAGAGGAGGGGGAACAGGGCTCAGGGACAGAACGGAGGGAGCTTGCTGGAAGCTGTTGCTTTCTGTCTGAACTGACTGATCTGCTTAAAAGGGCAACATACTTGAAGTGGGGTCAGCGTACTTAAAGGGGCAATGCAGGTCTCTCTCTCACTCATGCACGCACCCCCCCAGCACTTTGGAAAGCCAGCACCTGTGCAGCCGTGCATGTGCTGTCAGGCGGAGGTAGTGGTGCGCTCCAGCTGGATAGCGTGGGCTCATCATCATGTTCAGTTTTTGCAGGGAAGTGTTTGAGCTTGTGCCGTGCATCTATTGTGTTTCCTCCCTCCTGCGTCAGTCCATGCTGCCTTGTAGAGTGTTTGGCTACATTAAAAACAGTGTATTAACCCTTGAGGGCTCAGGCAAGTGCTAGTTCATCATTTAGCAGCAAGGCATTCCCTGGGAAATATTCCACCCTCTTACTTTACTACCTCAACCAAGCTTCACAATCATTCATTGCTGTGTACAATATTAAACTGTTTGTTTAAAACTGTTTAAAACTTATACTGTATAAGTATATAATATCTTTTGTCTGGCAAAAAAAATTTCCCTGGAACCTAACCCCCCCTATTTACATTAATTCTTATGGAGAAATTGGATTAGTTTAACATCATTTCGCATAAAGTCACATTTTTCAGGAACATAACTACAACGTCAAGTGAGGAGTTACTGTATCAGAGCTTTGGTGACCAAGAGTTTCAAATTTGACATGATTTTGAGCTCCACAGTTTGAGAGAGCTCAACTTGGGGTACCTTAAAATCTGATTTTCAGAGAATGATGAGCACCATTCTGGAAAATCAGACTCCTTAAAGGTGCTTGAAGTTGGGCATCCAAAAAATGAACGCACCCAAATTTCAGTACTGTATTTTAGATGCAACACTCTTAGTTGCACTAGACTGGATTATATAGAGAGACTGCAGAGTTATCGTTATAGCTCCAAAATAATTGTATAGCTATACACTACTATTTGATAGGGTGCAGGACTGTGAATCAGAAGACCTGGTTCTATTCCCGGGCCTGTCACTAATTAGGTGTATGACCCTGGACAAGTCTTATCTTTACAATAAGCATAATGTTACTTCACCACCATTATAAAGCGTTTTAAGACTTATGGATAAAAAGCACTATATTATAGGAAGTGCTGGAGGCAGGACCAATAGTTAAGGTTGCTGAACACTTTCATTTCCAACTGTTTTCAGTTGCTTATAACTTTGTCAAACCATTATGCTGAAATTTTCCATACTGGGTATCTGCCTCAGGCTTTTTTCTTTTTAATTTTCAACAGAGTGCAGCTATTTCCAAAAATAAGGTTAAGGAAAAATATATTGCTCTGCCAATGATGAAAATAGGCCTGTATCTTTGGATCATAGAATTGTCTTTTGCTGTCTCCATGCAAACAAATATGGCAGTGTTTTAAAATCACTGTTTGCACATACTCAGTAAAAGTTTGTTAGAGGCTGTTCATTACGTTTCCTGACGATTCTATCTACACTGAGCACACTCCAGTTCAAAGCTGAGCACAACTTTCCCAGCAATTCCTCCTCCTAGTTGCCAGGGGCTGCTCTGGCACTGGGCACAGGAATAGAGCCAGGAGAATGTCTCTGCTGTGCTCTCAATACTCTCCCTATTGGCACTCAGGCAGACTGCAAAAGGAGGAGACAGCTGCTTAATTTGAATGCAATGAGGGAAGGAATGGGGGAGAAAAGGGATAGGCAGTTAAGTGGGACAGAAGTTTCTTTGAGAAGGGATGGGGAGGGGAAAGGAATGAAGGGGACAGGGACAGGCTGCGGGATAGCAGCAATGAACAAGAGGGACAGAGACAGGTCTGGGGAGGGAGGGAGTCCTGAAACTACTAGAGTTCACTCCCCTCCAGAATATAGAATTGAACCAAAGATTCTTGAGTCCTACCACTCTTCTGCTGTTTAACTGTGAAACCCATTGGGCAAAGTATGTGTTGGTCCACATAGAGAATAACTACCTACTACCTCTACCAATTACTCCATCAACTCATGTGGTAGAAATCTGTGCTGTGCATATAAATATTTTATTCTTGCTAATGACATATTTGGGGGTCAATATGGTTCCACAGAACGGCATTTCAGTTTCTCAGGTTAAGAAACTAGGAAATTACATTGAGAATACTAAAATCTAAGCACTCAAAAGTTAGGAAATGCCAGATTTAAGGTTTCCTGTGCAACTTTAATTTGGCCCTATTTGTGCATATGCATTTTGATAGAGTCTTTAATGATATGATGGCATAGAAATTTTTTCCACAGTACCCCTGCTCCATTCAGTGCACAGGATGGAAAATGTGCAGGGAGTGAATCAGGGTTGCTTAATGAATGATATTGTCTGAAGGATCCCTGCCTCATTTGTTGCAGAATTTGGAAGGTGTTCAGTAAACGAGGCAGGGGACTGCAAGGAGAGAAAGGATTTTCTCATGGTTAAGGCAGGTGAAACTCAGTTTTTCTATTCCTGCTTCATCTACAGTCTTATGCGAGCCCAAGCAAACCACCTCAAACTCAGAACACCTGGGCTCTGATTTGCTAATCATATAGAAGTGCTAATCATATAGAACTGAAACTGAAGTCAATGGGAGCTCCATTTTGAGCATATAAAGTGCTACAAAAATAAACTTTTAAAATGTACTTAGAAAAATCAGGCTCAAGGTGTCTCAAGCTAGGCATTGAAAATTAATGGACACTTCTGACTATTTTGGACTTAATCTCTGCACCTCAGTTCCCCATCTGTAAAATGGGATAAAAATACCACAATCTCAAAAGGGACATTGTGAGGATAAATTATTTAGTGTTTGTGAAGTACTCAGATACTACAGTGATGAATGACATAGGAAAAACCCACAAAGGAATTAATTCTGTATTCTGACGTATATGAGAAGTTGAGATCACTAATATACTAACTGTGACAAAGTTCCTCCTCTATCTTGGTGGGTCCTGCGCTTATTGGCGGATTTTCTTGCCTCAGAGATTCACCATGTGGGTTGGGGAACAGCCCAGAGACCTTCCCCTCTGGAAGAACCCACAGTCCAGGTCAACTGGGAGGTTTGGGGGGAACCCGGGCCCGCCCTCTACTCCAGGTTCCAGCCCAGGGCCCTGTGGACTGCAGCTGTCTATAGTGCCTCCTGTAACAGCTGCATGACAGCTACAACTCCCTGGGCTACTTCCCCATGGCCTCCTCCAAACACCTTCCTTATTCTCACCACAGGACCTTCCTCCTGGTGTCTGGTAACGCTTGTGGCTCCTCAGTCCTCCAGCAGCACACCCTCTCACTCTCAGCTCCTTGCGCCTCTTGCTCCCAGCTCCTCACACTCGCACCACAAACTGAAGTGAGCTCCTTTTAAAACCCAGGTGCCCTGATTAGCCTGCCTTAATTGATTCTAGCAGCTTCTTCTTAATTGGCTCCAGGTGTCCTAATTAGCCTGCCTGCCTTAACTGGTTCTAGCAGGTTCCTGATTACTCTAGTGCAGCCCCTTCTCTGGTCACTCAGGGAACAGAAAACTACTCATCCAGTGACCAGTATATTTGCCCTCTACCAGACTCCTGTACCCCACTGGTCTGGATCTGTCACATAACCTATATGATAAGGGCGTCCCAACACTGGTAGGTTGAGGAAATACAAATAAGGAAGAGGGGAGGAACCTCTACTGAATATGCATTAGGCATAGTGGCATCAGCACAACATATTATAAAGGTTGTATACCAGCCTGTGTGCTTGGGAAGGAAGAGATGTTGCCCTTGGGATGTGCCAGGAAGATGACCACTGGCGATGGTGATGAGGAAGGTAATGGCTAACATTTCAGGTTGTTCTACAAGCGATGTGTGAGCATATGGATGTTCAAATGTACATTCTCTATTATCTCTATTTACCTTGCTGGATTAGAGAGTTGGTGACTTTGCAAAACATATTAATAAAACTATTATAAATACAGGAGGATTTTCCTAAGCGTGAGTGTTGCCACTGTGCACATCAGGGTTACCAACTGAATAGTAATTTTAATAATACTTGGTCTGATCTTGGGACAAGAACCCATCAAATCTCAGAGTGTTAACTAGGAATTCTTAAATAATCAGTATAATTAATATACAATCCATAGATCAGGCAACAGCGGTGAAGAACTTTAAAGGTTACTTGAATTGAGTTGGTCACCTACTGGGCTGATCTTCTCTGGATCAACTTGTCATTGGGATACAGGTAGACCTGGACCCCTTGTCTCCTTAAGTGAGCTACTATAACTGCCAAATACTTCATGAATACTCTTGGTGCTGTGGAAAGACTAAGGGGAAGGACCCTGTACTGGTAGTCTGATGTTACGACTAGGAATCTGAGGTATTTCCTGCAAGTCAGATGCAAGGATATACAAAAATAGACAACTTGAAGGTTCAGAGCCATGAACCAGTGTTGAGGATTTAATAAGGAAATTATTGAAGCCAAAGTCATTATCCTGAACTTGAAATGACTGATGCACCTGTTGAGACATTGAAAGTCCAAAATGGGATGCAACCCCCCTATCTTCTTTGGAACAACAAAATAACTGGAATAAAAATCCTTGCCCCTGAACTCTAGGGACACCTGTTCCACTGTTCTGAGATGCAGGAGAGAGTCCACCTCTTGCTTCAATAAAGTATCTTGTAAGAGGGGTCCTTGAAGAGGAATGGACTGGATTTGTATGCAAAATCCGTTGCTGATAATCTCTCAGATGCACTGGTCTGTGGTTATTCTAGTTCAGGCTTGCTAAAAAAAAAAAAAAAAAAAGGGAGTTTCCAAAATGGGGTTGGGGGGAAGGGAAGGGAGAAATGGGGTGAGATCCTATGAAGTTCTGCCAGGCTCTCCACAGTGGCATGAAACATGCTGTTCAGAAGAAGACATTGAGTGCATTGTACCAAAGGAAGAGGTGGTGGGTCATCTGTGTTGGAACCCCTGCTTCTCTCAATGGTGCCAACGCCCTCTGTGGGTTATGAAAGTATGGAGCAGACAGACACTGCTTGAAGGAACTTTAAGGTCTGATTTACTTTCTCCTTGGAGCTGGAGTATACTAGCCCAGAAAATGCAAAGTGTTTCTAGAATCCTTTTATGAATACAGGCCCTGTTACTTTTTGAACTGAAGAGGTTGCAGCTCTCAAATGGAAGATTCTCTATTGTCGTTTGGACCTCCCTGGGCAATCTCAAATGACTGTAGCCAGGAGGATCTTCACATCACTACTGATGTAACCCTGGTGCATGCAGATGCATCAGACAGATCCAAACCAGCCTACAGGTAAATTCTATGCATTAACTAGCCCTCCAGCCTGATAGATATTAATTCTTCCCAGTGCTCCTGCAGAAACCTTTCCATAAACTGAGACAGCTTGTCTGAGTAGAGTCATATTTAGCCAGAAGCACCTGGTGGTAGGCAATGAGTATCTACAGATTGGCAGAGGAATAGACTTCTCTGCTGAAGAAATCCAGTCTCAGGGTCCTTTTCCATTGGGGTTGTTGCAGGAGGCCCTTGCTGCTTGGCTTTTTCCTGAACAGCTGCTACAACAAGTGACGCTGGTACCAGATGCAAATAGAAGTGCTTGAAGCCCTTGGGAGGAACTTGGTACTGTCTATCTGCCATCTTGGAAGTTGCAGGTATTAATACTAGAGTCTTCCATAAGTCCTTTACAGGCTCTAACAATCACCTGTTAATAGACATGCGGAGTGTACCAGTCATGGAAGGGTGCAGAATGTCTAGCATCTTGTGCAATTTTCTAAGGGGAAGAACTTGGCCTATTTTCCTCCTTACAAGCCACGCGGCATAAATCTACATTACAGATTAACTGGTACGTAAAAGTTCATTTAAAAAAGCAAATCCAGCTCCAGAAGTACCAAAAAAACCCTTCAAATACATAAATGTATAGCAGTTTTCGTATGCCAATAGCATCAAACATTTGAATCAAAACATTTGTTAAAAAGAAAAGAAGAAACAAAAACAAAAACAAAACTGTTTTCAGGCTTAAGACTAACATACTAAGTTGCAGCCCAAAACAAAAATGTTATTATTTAAGTTATAAGCCTCAGAAAATAAGGATTTATAATGGAAACTGACACAAAGTCAACTGTAGCACCAAAATGGTGCTTCCTTCACTCACAAGGTCTGTAATTGCCAATTTATAGGAAATTCAACCAAATGACATCAAGGAAAGAAATAAAACATCTATTCTTTGAAGTTTATTACCCTTGTTAAAAGCAATTTCTTATTATTTTTATCACCCATTTATTATCACCAATTTTATTCCCTTCCTTACTAGAAGGGTAGGAGAACAGCTGCCTTTGCATCTGACTTCAGTGCTTTTTCATGATTAAACTAGCATGGGTAGCATATTATAGAAAGATGTGTCTAAGTATGTGCCCCACCGGCACGTCTACTTCTTCCTTCTCCTGAGATCCAAAAAACTTCATTACCAGATTGTCATGATTAGAGTTATATTATATTATAATAAATTAAGAGCTGAATTAAAAAAAAACATTTAAGAGATAAACATGAACTTTCATTGGTAGCTGTCAAGAACTCTCAGACAATATTACATCCACTGTATTTGTTTAAATAGTTACCATGCTTACACAGTTCCCCCATCTCCCTGGGTTGATTTCTCTATTACATTTTTATTCACCCTCCAAATGCTCTCTTGCTCCAGTGCCCACAATGACAAACACTTCAGGTGGCAGACTGCCATTCCAGAGAAGGGCCTCTCTATTGTATAACCCACTGTTCTAGCTCAGTGATGCTCGGTCAATCAAACCCCACTCCCTCAAAGCTTTATGTCTCCATAGTGCAACTGCTCTGCCAGTGACTCCTTGCCAGTTTGTCAAGACCCAGAAGTTAGCTGCTACTCTTTTTATGATTCTTAATCTGACAGTGTTACTTGGAAATGAACAGCAATTTTAAAATGTGGCAAGCTCTATATGACTGCCCCCTAGTGAGTTCAGACATTGTGCTAGTAAAATGTACATAAGTGATAAGGGAAGGAAATCAGCTCAAGAGAAACTGGTCAAAAAACATCGACACAAAATCTTAGACCAAACAGATAAAGAAACAAAACAACATCCCAGTAGACGGTTTGCTGTTTTGTTTGCATTAAAAACAAGCAAACTAAAAAAACTCCCAACCTCACCACTGTGGGTAAAACGATACACATTATAGCAACTATTTCCTCCCCTTTGGTGTGAAAAACTAAAACCAAACACAAATCTTCCAGTGACTTAACAGTCCGTACACATTTTTTTCAAGTTTTATTTCAGACAAAATGAAATACATCCCCTTTCAAAATATCCCCTTTATACATGATTCTCATTTAACAAAATTAACAAAATTTAACTACTTTAGTATCTGAGACTGAAAAAAAGCCACCTGTAATCATCTAAATGTCACACAAAAGAACAGCTGAAGTATTTTAAATTTCAGTTCTAAAAGTAAAGAAAAAGCATGGTTTTTTTTGTAAATTAATTTTACTACATTTTGTCTTCACTGACTAAGATCTACCCAAACAGGAAAGGTATATTATGAAACTAAAACAAACAGATTTTTTATAGAAAGCCATGGGTTTGAGTATTCTTTGAGTAGCACTGGAAACAGTTATGGAGAACACGATGAAACATGTTTTACTCTTGACTTTTGCTCAGGACTTATTTTGGTGTCAGAGTTTTCAATGTAGAGAACGAAGGGAGGAAATGAACTAATTTAGTCAAAGAGAAAACTAGAGTTGAGGAAAGGAATGAGCATGTGAAAAAGTTGAATGAAGAAATAAATTATTTTGTATTACTGAACAGGTGAAACAGAATAAACCATATGCATGCATTGTAAACAGCAAACCCAGGACCATATCCTGGCTTTAGATACATGAACAATTGAGCATCTAAAACAAGAATGTGGTACAGTGAATTTTATGAATTGGTATGCTAATAGAATAAATGACTAAACTGCATCTCAGATAATGTAAATCGAATTTTACCAGAACTACAAAGTAAGTAACAAATTTAACTACTTTGCCACCCAATTCAGAAAACAATAAAATGCATTAAAAAAAATTATATTTACGACTACATTTCAGCTTTAAGCAAAATGGGTTTACCAATGAAGACAAAATTCCTAACAAGAATGAAGGGAGTTCATAGAATCATAGAATATCAGGGTTGGAAGGGACCTCAGGAGGTTATCTAGTCCAACCCCCTGCTCAAAGCAGGACCAATCCTCAACTAAATCATCCCAGCCAGAGCTTTGTCAAGCCTGACCTTAAAAACCTCTAAGGAAGGAGATTCCACCACCTCCCTAGGTAACCCATTCCAGTGCTTCACCACCCTCCTAGTGAAAAAGTTTTTCCTAATATCCAACCTAAACCTCCCCAACCTGCAACTTGAGACCATTACTCCTTGTTCTGTCATCAGGTACCACTGAGAACAGTCTAGATCCATCCTCTTTGGAACCCCCTTTCAGGTAGTTGAAAGCAGCTATCAAATCCCCCCTCATTCTTCTCTTCTGCAGACTATACAATCCCAGTTCCCTCAGCCTCTCCTCATAAGTCATGTGCTCCAGCCCCCTAATCATTTTTGTTGCCCTTCGCTGGACTCTTTCCAATTTTTCCACATCCTTCTTGTAGTGTGGGGCCCAAAACTGGACACAGTACTCCAGATGAGGCCTCACCAATGTCGAATAGAGGGGAATGATCACATCCCTCGATCTGCTGGCAATGCCCCTACTTATACAGCCCAAAATGCCGTTAGCCTTCTTGGCAACAAGGGCACACTGTTAACTCATATCCAGCTTCTCGTCCACTGTAACCCCTACATCCTTTTCTGCAGAACTGCTTCCTAGCCATTCGGTCTCTAGTCTGTAACAGTGCATGGGATTCTTCCGTCCTAAGTGCCGGACTCTGCACTTGCCCTTGTTGAACCTCATCAGGTTTCTTTTGGCCCAATCCTCTAATTTGTCTAGGTCCCTCTGTATCCTATCCCTACCCTCCAGCGTATCTACCACTCCTCCCAGTTTAGTGTCATCTGCAAACTTGCTGAGAGTGCAGTCCACGCCATCCTCCAGATCATTAATGAAGATATTGAACAAAACCGGCCCCAGGACCGACTCTTGGGGCACTCCGCTTGAAACCGGCTGCCAACTAGACATGGAGCCGTTGATCACTACCCGTTGAGCCCAATGATCTAGCCAGCTTTCTATCCACCTTATAGTCCATTCATCCAGCCCATACTTCTTTAACTTGGTGGCAAGAATACTGTGGGAGACCGTATCAAAGCTTTGCTAAAGTCAAGGAATAACACATCCACTGCTTTCCCCTCATCCACAGAGTCAGATATCTTCTCATAGAAGGCAATTAGGTTAGTCAGGTATGACTTGCCCTTGGTGAATCCATGCTGACTGTTCCTGATCACTTTCCTCTCCTCTAAGTGCTTCAGAATTGATTCCTTGAGGACCTGCTCCATGATTTTTCCAGGGACTGAGGTGGGGCTGACTGGCCTGTAGTTCTCCGGATCCTCCTTCTTCCCTTTTTTAAAGATGGGCACTACATTAGCCTTTTTCCAGTCATCCAGGACCTCCCCCGATTGCCATGAGTTTTCAAAGATAATGGCCAATGGCTCTGCAACCATAGAGTTCTGTGGTTTGTTTTACTGACATCCCATCCTCACCAATAATTAGGACATGGTGAGGATGTGTGTGTTTGAGGCAGTATTGTATGCTGCCACTGGACAAGAGGCAGCTTTGAGCACACTGCAATGGGAAGAAATTGATTGTAGTGAAGTTAATCAAAATCATTGCCTTGAAAATGGAAACTAGGGAAGCTGTTTTTCCATTCAAGCCATCTCCTGTTAAAGAGATACATTGGCAACAAATTCTCAGGACAGCATAAAAATCATGCTAGCGCACAGAATTACCCTTCCAGTATGGGTTGCCTCTCCTACTTAGGAATTAATTCACATAACTATGTGCTAGGAAAAGAAAGCCTGTATTGTAGCTGCCTGTAACATACTATGCATGTGAATGAAACATTGGGTGAAATTTTATAGTATTGTTGCTGTCATGCACAAGAAAAATACTTTAATAAAAATGAATTACACAAATTAAAATAGATTCCTTAAGGTTTAAAAAGTGAGTTGTCAATTGCTGATGTTCATACTATACACACAGAAACAATCCTTGTTAGTGATTTTTGCTGTTCACTTAGAAATCAATATATTTTTAAGTCAAAGTCCTGGTCCCAGTGAAGTCACTGGGAGTTTGGCTATTGACTTCAGTAGTGTTTCGAAAACAACTAGAGCATTACAATGAGGACGTTTTTCACTTGACAAATTTACATTAAGTTACCTACATGCTAATACAAAGAGAAGAAGGATGGTACAGTGGTTAGGACATCAGCCTGAGACTCAGGTAGCCGGGGTTCATTCCCAGCTCTGCCACAGATGTCCTGTTTGACCTTGAGTAAATCACATAGATTATGTCTACACTGAAGCGGACAGCATGCTTCTCAGCATCAGTAGTCAGACATGCATTAGCTTTGCTTCAGTTAGAGCACTAAAAAAATCCGGTTACCTACCTTTCGTAACTGTTGTTCTTTGCGATGTGCTGCTCATGTCCAATCCATTCTAGGTGGATGTGTGCCCACATGCACAGTTGTTGGAGACTTTTGCCTTAGTGGTATCCATAGGACAGGCTGTGGTGCCCTCTGGAGTGCCGTACTCATGCAGTGGTATAGCAGGCGCCACCGGCCCTATCCCCTCTTGGTTCCTTCTTGTCGGCAATTCCAACAGAGGAGGACGACGGCAGGTAATGGAATGGACATGAGCAACACATCTCAAAGATCAACAGTTATGAAAGGTAGGTAACCGTTTTTTCTCCTTTGAGCGCATGCTCATGTCAATTCCATTCTAGGTGACTCACAAGTAGTACCTATGGAGGTGGGTTCGGAGTTCACCACTTGGCGGCTTGCAGTACTGCTCTACCGAAGCCAGCATCATCCCGGGCCGGTTGGGTAAGCGCACAGTGGGACATAAAAGTGTGGACAGATGACCAGGTGGCTGCTCTACAGATGTCCTGAATAGGCACTTGGGCCAAAAAGGCTGCTGAAGAGGCCTGTGCCCTGGTAGAGTGGGTGGTGACGATCGCTGTGGGCGGCACCTTTGCTTGATCATAGCAGAAGCAAATGAAGGCCGTGATCCAAGAGGAAATTCTGAGCAGAAACAGGGTGACCTTTCATCCTGTCGGCTATAGCGACGAATAACTTCATCAACTTACGGTATGGCTTGGTCCTGTCAATGTAGAAGGCCAGAGCCCTCCTGATGTCCAGGGCATGTAGCCTGTGTGCCTCCTCCGACTTATGCGGCTTTGGAAAGAAGACCGGTAAGTAAATGTCCTGGCTCAAATGAAATGAAGAGACTACCTTGGGAAGGAAGGCCAGGTGCAGTCTTAGCTGGACCTTGTACTTGTAGAAGAGACTGTGTAAGGTGCTTTCAAGGTGAGTGCCCAAATCTTGGATACCCGGTGGCCAACATTACCATGGCCTTCCAGGAATTGAGAAGGTGGGAGCAGGAAGCCAGCGGCTCAAAGGGAGGATCTGCGAGCTGAGACAGCAACAGATTTAAATCCCAGGGAGGGACGGGGTCCCTGACGTGTGGGTTGAGGCGCTCTATGCCCTTAAGGAATCTGGCCATAACATCCTGAGTAAAAACCGACCTGCCCTTGAACGGCAGGAGGAAGGCCGAGATGACTGCCAGATGGACCTTGACGGATGAGAGAGACAAGCCCTGGAGCTTGAGATGCAGGAAGTAGTCCAGAATAAGCTGCAGCGAAGCCCGCTTGGGATGAACACCTTTGTCCGCAATCCAGCAGGTGGATAGTTTCCATGTGGCCAGGTAGGCCGTCCTGGTGGAGGGCTTCCTACTGCCCAACAGGACTCATTGGACCTCAGATGAGCACTGCCGTTCTTGTGCATTTAGCCATGCAGCAGCCAAGCCGTCAGATGAAGCACCGCCAGGTTTGGGTGCAGGATATTGCCATGGTTCTGGGAAACAGGTCTGCCCTCAGTGGTATCCGGAACGGGGTCACCACAAAGAGGTCCAGCAGGGTGCTGAACCAGTGATGTCGCGGCCATGCTGACGCTATGAGGATGATTTTCACCCTGTCCTGCTTGATCTTCATGAGGATCCTGGCCATACTGTCCGTTAGGACCTGAACCGCCCTGTCTTGTACTCACATGAGTTCGAAAGGTTTGGTGGGTTAGGCAAACCGTCCTGTGTTCCCTGACGTTGATGTGAGGGACAGATCGAGACTGGATCACCGGCCTTGAGTACTGAGATCGGCCAGGTGGCTCCCCAACCCAGCTCCAAAGCGTCGGAGACGAGCATCACCAATGAGACTGGGGCTGTGAATGAGACTCCCTGCAGCACCGAAACGGGATCTTGCCACTAGGTAAGGGACGACAGCACACTGTCCGGAATCCTGAGCACCCGGTCGATACTGTGCCCACTGGGTACATAGACCTATGCCAGTCATGCCTGTAGGGGCCTGAGGCAGAATCATGCGTGCAGTCTCAGGCACGTATGGGCGGTGGTGAGCAGGTGGGCATGCAGAGACGAGATGAGGTCCACCACGGCACGGAACGTGGTCTCGGGGAGGAAGACTCTGGTCCAAGTGGAGTCAAGTACTGCCCCAATGAACTCTATGTGTTGCACTGAACTGAGAGTTGACTTTTTGTCATTTATTATTAGGCCCACGTCGCAACAGACCAGAGCGAGATGCCTCCGCACCTGAGCCGAGGACCCTTATCAACCAGTCGTCAAGGTACGGGTAGATTTGGACCCCCAGACTTCGCAGATAAGCATCCACTGGCGCTATACACTTGGTGAACACTCTCAGAGCCGACGAGAGACCAAAGTTCATCGCTATGAACTGGAAATGGCGCTGGCCCAAGGTGAAACGGAGGAAGCGTCGGTGCCCCAGGAATATGGAAATATGGAAGTATGCGTCCTTTAAATCGAAGGCGGCATACCGGTCTCCTGGATCCAGGGACGGGATGACGGAGGCCAGGGAGACCCTATGAAGCTTCAACTTTTTGAGAGATTTGTTGAGGCTTAGAATAGATCTGAGGCCCCCTTTTTCCTTCGGAATGAGGAAACAGCGTTAGTAAAATCCTCTTCCTTCCATGCCTTCGGAATCTCTTACACTTCCCCTAGGCACAGGAGGTTTTCGACTCCCTGCACGAGGAGTTGCTCGTGAGAAGGGTCCCTGAAGAGGGACGGAAGGGGGATGGAAGGGTTGGTCGACTACAAACTGCAGGATATAGCCCAATGAGAAAGTGTCAAGCACCCAGCAGTCCGAGGTTATATGGGACCAGGCCGACCGGAAAGGGCGGAGGTGGTTGAGGAAAACGGGGAACGGATCCAATGCAGTGACTGGGGCATAGTCCTCGGGCGCACCCTCAAAAAGACTGCTTTTGGCTGCCCTGGTCCCTGGAAGGACCAGGCTGGGCAGGTGGACAAGACGACGATTCTTAATAACCCTGTCTTTGTCCTCCTTTTTGTAGGGACCAGATCGAGGGGTACCCCAAGACCTCGATGATGTCAGAAGTGACAGGGGGTGGAAAGGCTTTCTGGGCTGCTGAGGAATATGTATACCAAAGGAGTGGAGGGTGGCCCGGGAGTCTTTAAGGCTGTGGAGCCTAGCATCAGTTAGCTCCGAGAAGAGCCCCGGTCCCTCGAAAAGTAGCTTCTGGAGGGTGGATTGCATCTCCTGGGATAGATTGTAGGTCTGTAACCAGGAGCTACGCTGTGTGGCTATCGCAGAGGCGACCACTCTGGACGCAGAGTCTGTGGCATCCCAGGCCATCTGGAGAACATCCCTGGCTACTGCCTTGCCTTCGTCTATCAGAGTGGCGAACTCCTGCTCTCTTTGAACTTGCCGACAGAGTCCCACAGGTTAAAATTGTATCTGCCAAGTAGGGCCTGATGGTTAGAGAATCTAAACTGGAGGCTTGCTGTTGAATAAATTTTTCTGCTAACTAAGTCCAGCCTCTTGGCATCTTTGTTTTTGGGGGTGCCACTTACCTGTCCCTGCCTGTCCCTTTCGTTGACAGTGGACACGACCAGGGACCCCACAGGAGGGTGCATGTATAGGTATTCTAACCCCTTTGCGGGGACATAGTACTTCTTTACTGCCTTCTTGGCTGTGGGCGGAATGGAAAATGGGATCTGCCACACTGACTTGGCGATTTTTAGGACCCCTGGGTGAACGGGCAATGCAATCCGGGCTGGGGAGGAGGAGGGAATGACATTGAAGAGGTCATCGGGCTCCTCAGCTAGCTCCTAGGCCTCCAAGTTCAGGTGAGGGTCCCGCCATCGCCTCGTCTGGGGACAACGAAGATGACTGCACCTCCAGAGGTTGGTGGGCAACCCCTTGCTGCATCGGGAACTGCTCTTCAGCCGCAGGGGCCTCCGCAGAGTCACCGCACCGGATTCAGCCCCTGCTCCGACAGCGGTGCTGGCTGCGCCGGGGGTAGCTTGTCCGATGCAGCCTGGGAGGAGCGATGGGAGTATGGTGACAGCATAGAAGGCACCCTCACAGGTTCTGGTACTGCCACGGGGAGGGTCATTTCCCTTGACCCCAAGCCAGTGCTGCAGGCGCCTTGGCTGGTTCCTGGCTGGGAGACGACTTGCCCGGTACAGGGGAAGGGCTGAACTGTCCATCTGACCCGGACCTTTGCCCTTTTGGTGACCAGGGTGGGGCCGTGGAAGCCTGAGTCTGTCGACTGACTCTAGTCAGCAACTGGTACAGGGAAGATGAGGGCCGGTGCATGCCCGAAGAACGGTACTGAGGCCCCGGCAACCGGTGCCGTGACCAGAAATGGTCTTGTGTAGGAAGGGACCGATGCCTGGGAGATGTGCAAGGCAATGGCAACCAGCACCGTGGCAATCTCTGATGGAGAACTGTCGGTACCAAGAGTAGGGGGATCGGGCATGCGACTCCGGAGTTGCGTGTCTTGTAAGCGGAGACCCCAGCATCGGAGATCTGGGCCTCTTGGCCGGAGACCGGGGTTGCGATATGGGGTCCTTGGCCGTGGTAAAGGTGAAAGATGCCTGCAGTCTGGGGGCGTTCCACTTTCTTGAGGGGTGGTCTCATCACGGGCTTGGACATCTGAGCTGGTGTGTTGGCGGGATCCACTATGAGCCCAGGCGTCTGTGCTGCTGGTTGGCCTAACTGTTCTTTGACCTCCGGGCCCGCCTCGGGCGCACATAGCCCCGCGATGAGCCATGACCCCCTACCGCTCCCCGGAGTTGGGTCCCTGGCTGGGGTAGGGGGTCCGACCACAGCGGTACCCCCGAGAGCCTCCGTTGTGGGCACGAGGCCTAACTCATGTCCTTTGCCTGAAGTTCCCTTACACGGTGCCTGCAGACCAGACGACTTAGACCACTTCTTTGGTACCGGCAAGGGGGAACGGTGCCAGGCGGAACCCTGAGCCAGAGGTCCACTGCGTGCTGCTGCCTAAGTACTGGGCATGGAGCCCTCGCACTCTGATGCTGGGCACAGAGCAGCCTCCATAAGGAGGGCCCTTAATCGAATGTTCCGCTCTTTTTGAGTTCAGAGACGAAAGTTTTTGCAGATCCGGCACTTGTCTTTTCTATGGGATTCCCCCAGGCACTTCAGACAACTCTCATTAGGGTAACTGATTGGCATCGGCCAGCTGCACTCAGAACACGGCTTGAAACCTCGGGAGCGGGGCGTACCCCACTCCAGGACAAAGTCCTTGCCGGGACTCTAACTACTACCAAAACACTTAACAGCTAACAAATTACTGACTAAATAACAAAGGAGAACGATCAGAACAGTGAAGAGCTGCTAATGCTCTTGCTAAGCAAGACCAGGCGCTCCAACTAACCATCACGGGTGGTAAGAAGGAACTGAGAGGACGTAGGGCTGGTGGCGCCTGATATGCCACTGCATGGATACTGCTAAGGCAAAAGTCTCCAACAACTGTGCACATGGGCGTGCACACACCTAGAATGGAATCGACATGAGCAAGCACTCAAAGAAGAATAGTTTAGTGGATTGAATACAATCCTACCCAGACTCCCTGGATGCGTACTCAGGTAGCCAGGCATCACCTGTGCTACCCCCAGCTACACTGCTATTTTTATTGCCCTAGCTCAAGCAAAGCTAATGCCTGTCTGTCTACCCACACTAGAGCCACAGCATAGACATATACAATCTATCAGGGCCAGCCTAGACCAAATGGCGCCCCAGGTGAGGAGCGTCTTCAGCGGCTCCTCTCTTCCATTTGTTAAACCTTTGAATACCTTATTTTTTATTGCATTTGTATTGGAAACAGACAGTATTAGGGAGAGCAAAAGTCTGTGTTCCACAGTCTTAAAAAGTCAAACATTACATGTTAGGCATGGCAAAAGTAGTAACAGTATTTCTTTTATAGTGTTGCATAGATGGGGTTTGATAGATATTGCTGGCATCTCATTAAATATGTCTTATCAGTCGCTACATACACACTTCAAGTCTTAAAACTCAAGTACAATTACACAATAAAACAAGGTTCACAGTATCGCAGCTGGGCTCTCATTTCACTTTGGTTCATTCTTATATCTCACTGACTGACTGGAGATGCCCCGCTCCTTATATACCCGCGAGGGCACGGCTGACAACATTCTAGGAGGATTGAGGAAAATGTAGTTCTCTGAAATTCTTGAAGGTTCCACGAGATTCTACAAAGGTCCAGAACATTCTAGGAGGTTAGTGAAAAATGAATCCACCTACAAAATACCTGAAACATTTTACTTCAAACATTCTATTTTCCCTTTTGTCGCTAACATCAAAAACAGCGCCCTGAGCCCAGTACCCCACCCAAACGGTCTCCTGGGTTGCCTTCCCCTAAATCTGGCCCTGCACTCTCTCTCTGCCTTAGTTCCACTTCTGTAAAAAACAAAAACAAAACAAAACAAAAATGGAACAAACTTCCCTACCTCACAGGAGTATTACAAGGATAAATACATTGAAGATCCTGAGGCATCCAGGTACCAAACTGGTGGGATAGCATTTAAGTACATTAGATAGATACATTTTAAAAAAAACTTTTTGGCCCAAGTGAAATGTACATTTTAAAAAGTGGCAGTTGTTTTTCATTTCTATATGATTTCTCATAGGAAAGAAAAAATAATTGTATTCAGGGTCCAATCCTGCAAACATTCAAGACATGAATAGCTCTACTCGTGTGAGCAGAATTACTCATGAGCAGAAGTGGCCGTAGCATTATGATTATTTATTCTAGTGAAAGCTTACCAAAATGGGATTGAAAATATATATATTTTTTCAGTTCAGTGTCCAGCTTTAGTAGCAAGCTGTGAGTGGCCTCTACTGGCTGACCGAAGGCTACATAAGTCACTAAGCTCTTCTTATGTATTATGACTGCAGTATCATTAGGTGTCTGAGGAAATATTAACGTAAAGAATATAGTCTACAATGTAATATAAAACAGCACATACAGTGACTAAGTTTAAAAGCCAGAGATTACTGAAGCTGTGAAAGCAAAATATCTATAATACTGAAAATAATAATTAAGTAACAGAAGTGTTCCCATAAAGAAACCATTTTTGTTTGAAAATCTCAAAATATATACTGTAAATAAATGTAGTAGTTTATTTTCCTATCATTGAGCAGGGAATTTAATAGGGTAAATTGAAATTAGCTCTAATGGCAGTTACACACACGAATCCTAAGTACTTTGAAACTTTAATAGTCTGCTTACATGTAAAGACTAAGTTATTTCAGTTACTCATATCAACATTCTTTTATAGTGGTTCTGAAAAGCATAATAAAGAAAGCGCGGTGTGAAACCAGAGACAACAATTCAAATGACCATCTTACTAGTCCTTTTCACAAACAAGTGCAATAATCAGTAATTTTTTCATTTTCAAAATAATACCCAGTAAATTACTAAGTGCTTTAAGTATCTATAAGCCAGCAATGAAAAGAAGTTTGATTTATATTGGTGTGAATGTAGGTACAACATGTTAGACTTTGACAGAAAAACAATCTAAAATTTGCTTCAACTATAACAATCACATATATAATTTACAAATTCCTTATTTTGTTAACTACTATAAAAAGCTAACTTTACTAGATGAAGAAATTGGTTACAATACAATTTTAATATGATAGAATCTAAGCTGCCTATAGCAGTTTATTATAAATGTTATCAGTTTATTCTGTAATAGTAATTAAACTGCTAATATACAAAGAAACTTTTTTAAAATAAAAAAAGCTAAGACCCCTAGGGAGAAAGTGATTTTCTACTTAGCCTTTTTTTCAGTATAGGATTATGTACCTGATTTTACCATTCTCCCTCATTTTAATTGCACCCTATTAAAAAGGATTATTGTCAAACATAAATGACTAATGATGGCAAAAGGTGACTGCCTTCATAAGAAGTATTATTATGCCCACATGTAACACAGTATTCCATGATATTTCCAGTCTTATTGCAGAATTCGACCTCATTTCAGAATTCAGTCCCATTATCTTGCCTGCTCACAATTGTTCACAGGGTTATCTAGCTGACATGTAAGATAACCCTCCATCTCACTAGACACCACTGGGATATGACATGCTGACCCACAGTAAGCCCTGATTATTAGACTGAAATATATACCATATAAATGGAGCTTCCAGCCAAAGAATTTGTTTTAAATCTTTTCATCTTACTTACACATTAAAAATCATTTTAAGTGTGCTGTCATGAGCGCCATTAATCGTATCAGAAAAAATGAACATCTTAATGTTATACATTTCAATAGTTTACCAGCACAGACATGAAAATTCACATCAATGTAAACAAAAAGAGTTTACAACTGCAAGTAGTTGTGTTTTTTTCTTAAAACTCACCCTTACAGTCTAAAACGTAGTTTAGATTTACATATCAAACTAATTAACCACAAATTGCCAATGGTAGGGGACAAAGAGAACACACTCCTGACATTGTTTAGTATTGTAGTGAAGAGCACAAGCTTATTATTTAACACAAAACCTGTCAGCAGTAGGTGGAACCAGAAGGAAGCCCCTTTTGCCTGCCACACCCTTTTTATGAGTAGTACTGGTGACCCAATGGTCCACTTCCAGTACTTGAGAAATTGGCTAGGATTGGCAGCCATATGTAAGGGCAAACACCACTGGTTTGGCAATGCAATCATCACTTTTCCCTGCAATCCTCAGCTTTCCCCCTTCAGGTGAAGTGGGGTTCCCCATTGCTACACCCCCTACGCAATCCTGAAAGCTTGTGCCATTTAGAAATATTTTCAGTTGAAAACCAACATATACTATTGAATACTATAAACGAAATCTATGTAGGGATACCACCACAGAATATTCAACAACAAAAAAGTGAGTAATCAAAACCCAATTGTTTTTGGAACAATGATACTGGCAGGTAGATACAGTGGATGTTACATTACAGCACATCTAGGACTTACACACTTAAAAGAAAAAAAAAACACATGATGTTCAACATTTGGTTAGGAAAGTTACTTTGAGTAAATCTCAAGATAAAGATTTAGTTTATAAATCATGTTGAGATACAACAACCCAGATGAAAAGACGGTTACTCACCGTTGTAACTGTTGTTCTTCGAGATGTGTTGCTCATATCCATTCCAGTTAGGTGTGTGCGCGCCGCGTGCACGATCGTCGGAAGATTTTTACCCTAGCAACACCCGGTGGGTCGGCTGTGGAGCCCCCTGGAGTGGCGCCGTTATGGCGCTGGATATATACCCCAGCCGACCCAGCGCCCCCTCAGTTCCTTCTTGCCGGCTACTCCGACAGTGGGGAAGGGGGGCGGGTTTGGAATGGATATGAGCAACACATCTCGAAGAACAACAGTTACAACGGTGAGTAACCGTCTTTTCTTCTTCGAGTGCTTGCTCATATCCATTCCAGTTAGGTGACTCCCAAGCCCCACCTAGGTGGCGGGGTCGGAGTGAGACATTGCTGTGTGCAGAACCGCTGACCCGAAAGCAGCATCGTCTCTGGATTGTTGCACCAGCGCATAGTGAGTAGCAAATGTGTGGACCGATGACCACACTGCAGCTCTACAAATGTCCTGGATCGGTACTTGAGCCAGGAAGGCAGTCGAGGAGGCCTGGGCCCTCGTGGAATGAGCGGTGAGGCGTGGCGTCGGTACACCGGCCAGGTCGTAGCAAGCACGAATGCAGGACGTAATCCAAGAGGACAGGCACTGTGAAGAGACCGGTGAGCCTTTCATCCGGTCGGCCACCGCAACGAAGAGTTGCGTCGTTTTCCTAAATGGCTTTGTACGGTCAATATAGAAAGCCAGGGCCCTGCGAACGTCCAAAGAATGTAAACGCTGGTCTTGACGAGTAGCGTGCGGTTTCGGATGGAAGACCGGGAGAAATATATCTTGGTTTACGTGGAAAGGTGAAACCACCTTCGGAAGAAAGGCAGGGTGGGGGCGAAGCTGCACCTTGTCCTTGTGGAACACCGTGTATGGGGGCTCGGATGTCAGCGCCCTAAGTTCCGAGACACGTCGCGCTGAGGTGATGGCTACGAGGAAGGCTGTCTTCCAAGACAAGTACAGAAGTGAGCAGGTCGCCAATGGCTCAAACGGAGGCCCTGTGAGCCTGGAGAGGACGAGGTTGAGGTTCCACGTCGGAACCGGCTGTCGTTGCTGTGGGTACAGCCGGTCTAAGCCCTTGAGGAATCTAACGACCATCGGGTTAGAGAAGACCGAGGACGTGAGTTCTCCTGGGTGGAAAGCGGAAATAGCGGCGAGGTGAACCTTGATTGAGGATGTCGCCAAGCCCTGCTGTCTTAGGGACAGGAGGTATTCCAGTATCAAGGGAATAGGAGCCTGCGAGGGAGACGTAGCTCGTTGCTCACACCAACAGGAGAATCTCTTCCACTTGGCTAAATAAGTGGTCCGCGTAGAGGGCTTTCTACTTCCCAGCAGGACCTGTTGGACGGCCTGGGAGCATTGCCGCTCTGAGCGACTCAACCATGAAGCATCCACGCCGTGAGGTGGAGCGACTGCAGGTCGGGGTGACATAGCCGGCCGTGGTCCTGAGAGATGAGATCCGGACTCAAGGGGAGCGTGATCGGCCTCTGTACTGACAGCTCCAGCAGTGTGGTGTACCAGTGCTGTCTCGGCCAAGCGGGAGCGACTAGAACTACCCGTGCATGGTCCCTGCGGATCTTGAGCAGCACCCTGTGGACCAGCGGGAATGGGGGAAAAGCGTAGAACAGATGGTCTTTCCATGCCATGAGGAAGGCGTCTGACCGAGAGCCCGGGGCTCGCCCGTGTAGGGAGCAGAACGCCTGGCACTTCCTGTTGGCCCGAGATGCGAACAGGTCGATCTGGGGAAACCCCCACCTCTGGAAGACGGAATAGATGATGTCCGGGCGAATCGACCACTCGTGCGTCTGGAAGGACCTGCTGAGACGTCCGCCAGCGTATTCTGGACTCCAGGCAGGAATGACGCCGTGAGATGTATCGAGTGGGCGATGCAGAAGTCCCACAGGCGAATGGCCTCTTGGCATAGGGGAGATGAGCGGGCTCCGCCTTGCTTGTTGATATAAAACATGGCCGTGGTGTTGTCGGTGAGAATCAGCACGCAACGGCCCTGTAGGAAGTTGAGAAAAGCCTGACAAGCCAGGCGCACTGCCATCAGCTCTCGGACGTTGATGTGCAGGGCTAGTTGGGATGCAGACCACAGGCCTTGGGTATGGTGCTCCCCCAGGTGAGCGCCCCATCCTAGAGATGAAGCGTCCTAACTAGGTGGAGGGAGGGCTGTGGGGCGTGAAAGGGCACTCCTGCACAGACCGCCGTGCGATCCGTCCACCAGGTGAGGGAGGCCAAGACCGAGGCCGGAACCGTGACCACTATGCTCAGGTCGTCTCGATGAGGACGGTAAACCGATGACACCCAAGTCTGCAGTGGGCGAAGTCGCAGCCTGGCGTGCCTGGTTACGTAGGTGCACGAGGCCATGTGGCCCAAGAGGGCAAGGCATGTCCTTATGGTGGTAATTGGAAAGGCCCTGAGTCCTTGAATGACACTTGAAATGGTATGAAAGCGGCTGTCTGGCAGGATGGCTCGGGCATGTCTGGAGTCCAGGATTGCTCCAATGAACTCTATCCTCTGAGTTGGTACTAGAGTGGACTTCTCTCTGTTGAGTAGAATGCCCAGCTCGTGGAAAGTGCGTGTCACTATGTGGACATGAGCCTGCACTTGGTCTCTGGTGCGGCCGCGTACCAGCCAGTCGTCCAAGTACGGGAACAGCTGTATCCCTTGTCGACGAAGGAAGGCCGCGACGACTGCCAGACACTTTGTGAACACCCTGGGAGCCGAGGACAAGCCGAAGGGAAGGACTGCGAATTGGTAGTGCACCCTGTTTACTACAAATCGCAGGAAGCGTCTGTGGGGCGGATAAATCGCTATATGGAAATAAGCGTCCTTCATGTCGAGGGCGGCGAACCAGTCTCCAGGATCCAGTGAAGGGATGATGGTCCCCAATGACACCATGCGGAACTTCAACTTTACTATGAATTTGTTGAGTCCGCGCAAGTCTAAGATGGGCCTTAGACCCCCTTTTGACTTGGGTATCAGGAAGTAGCGGGAGTAAAACCCCCTGCCCCTTAGCTCCGATGGAACCTCCTCTATGGCCCCTATAGCGAGGAGCCCAAGAACCTCCTGTGTAAGGAGTTGCTCGTGAGAAGGGTCCCTGAAGAGGGACGGGGAGGGGGAGTGGGAGGGGGGGGGCGAGGAAAACTGGAGGGCGTATCCCCTTTCCACCGTGCGAAGGACCCAACGGTCCGAGGTTATACGGGACCAAGCACGGTGGAAGCGGGAGAGGCGATCCCGGAAGGGGGGAGTTGGATCCTGGGTACCGGTCGTGGTGCCGTCCTCGACCGCACCTTCAAAAGGCTTGCCTAGGCCCTGGTTCTGACCGGGTTGAGGGCCGGTCGACCTTCGCCTACCACCTCGACCCCGCCTCCTAGCAAAGTCCTGTCTTGGACGAGGCGGGGGAGGGTAGAACCGCTGAGGCTGGGGCCTGAAGGGTCTGCGCTGAGGCCCTGGGACATGCATCCCCAGGGAGCGCATCATTGTCCGAGACTCTTTAAGATTTTGGAGCCTAGAGTCTGTCTTCTCCGAAAAGAGGCCCTGGCCCTCAAACGGTAGGTCCTGCAGGGTCTGCTGCAGTTCAGGTGGCAAGCCTGACACCTGGAGCCAGGAGATTCGGCGCATTGCTATCCCCGACGCCAGGGTCCTAGCGGCCGAGTCCGCTATATCAAGGGACGCCTGCAGGGAGGTGCATGCCACCCGCTTGCCCTCCTCTACCAAGGCCCCGAACTCTTCCCTCGATTCCTGGGGAACCAGCTCTCTAAATTTCCCCATCGAGGACCACATATTAAATTCGTAGCGGCTCAGGAGCGCCTGCTGGTTCGCTGCCCGCAGTTGCAGCCCGCCAGCCGAATAGACCTTGCGTCCGAACAAATCGAAGTGCTTAGCGTCCTTCAATTTGGGCGCAGCAGCCTGCTGGCCATGGCGCTCCCGTGCATTGACTGATGAAACCACCAGTGAGCACGGTTGGGGGTGAGTGTACAAGTACTCATGTTCCTTGGAGGGCACAAAGTACTTCCTCTCAACCTCTCTGGCCGTGGGCGGAATAGAGGCCGGGGTCTGCCAGATAGTGGTGGCGTTCGCCTGGATAGTGCGGATCAGCGGTAATGCCACCCTGGATGGAGCATCCGCTGAAATGATCTGCACGATGGGATCATGGACCTCCGCAATCTCCTCCACCTGGAGGTCCATATTGCGAGCCATGCGGCGCAGCAGGTCCTGGTGGGCCCGAAGGTCTATAGGAGGCGGCCCAATGGCGGATGTGCCCGCTACGGCCTCATCAGGCGAGGACGAGGAGGATGCCCCCGGTGGCAAGGGGTCCAATGGTTGGTCCTGCTCCAGGTGTTCCTGGAGTTGGGCATCGCCTGCCCCCTGGTCCAGGGCCTCTGCTGGTGCGGGCACTGGAGCCTCCACGTCCCTTGGAGGAGGGCGGGAGATGGTGGACTCTGGGGCCCTAGGCTCCGAACGGCCAGAGCGGGAGGCAGATAGCGGAGCTCCTTGTGCCTGGTGGTAGGCCCAAGGAGTCCAGAAGGACCAATGCGCAGGTCCTTGCATAGGGTCGTCGGTCTCCTGCAGGTGGCCGGCCTCCACTGCCTCAGATGATCGCGACGCCGATCTCGACGGCCACGGCGGTGCCGAACCCGACGCCGTCGGCACCGGATGGTACGGTGCCGATCGGTGCCGGCCGTAAGGCGATCTGTCCCTGTGCGGTGCCGGAGAGCGGTGCCGGGACCTGGATCGGTGCCGGTAGTCCCTCCGGTGCCGGGATCCCGATCTGGAACGGGACGACGATCTGGAGGAGGCGTGGTACCGGGAGCGGCCCCTCGAGCCCGAGTGGCGCTCATACCGGTGCCGGGAGCTGCGTCTCGAGCCCGATCGGTGCCGGTCGTCGCGACGGTGCCGGGATGTTGAACGGCGCCGCGAAGAGGATCTGGGCCGCGAGTACGACCGGTGCCGAGGTGATATTCGGCGCCGGGACTCTGAGCGGCGTCGGGACCTGCTCCGGGATCTGGAGCGGTGCCGAGAGACTCGTGCTGGCGACGGTGGGCGCACCAGGGCAGGCTTTCCTCTGGACTGCAGCACGCGTGGAGCCACCGGTGCCGGGGGTTGTGACGGCGCCGGCTCCGTGAGGGCGATCAGGTCTCTCGCCGTAGCAAAGGTCTCCGGGGTGGAAGGGAGACAAGGTTCCACCACCAGCCTTGGTGGTGAAACAGTCCGCACCGGACTCAACGGCCTCGGTGCCGGAGTCGACGGTGTGGCCGCCTGCCGTTGGCGGTCCAACTGCGGACGCGGCTCTACCCCCGGCACCGGGGGAGCCGGTATCTTCGCGGCAGCAACGTCCCGCGCCTTGCCGGCCTTCTTATGGCCCGGAGAAAGGGATCAGCGTCGAGGTTCTTTAGGCGGGCGCGGTGCCGACGTCGGTCGGTGCCGAGCAGTCTTTTCCGCCGCACCGGTCGGGCCCGCCGGGGCGCTGCGCACCGAAGCGCTCGGTGCCGGGACAGGGCGCGCCGAGGGAGGATCCGGACTCAGAGCCGCCTCCATCAGGAGCTGTCGGAGTCTAAAGTCCCGCTCCTTTCTTGTCCTCGGCTTGAAGGCCTTGCAGATAGGGCACTTATCTGCTGGATGAGCCTCCCCAAGGCACTTCAAGCAGGAACTATGCGGGTCGCTGGTTGGCATATGCTTCCCGCAGGACGCGCACGGCTTAAAGCCAGGAGCCTTGGGCATGGGCCCGGCTGTGCGCCGGGGGGGAAAAGGGGAAAAACACCCCCTAAACCCCCGATAACAATATACAACTATATATATACACTATACAACTAACTAACTAACTAACTTGAATAACTATCTATATAACTAACTATAACAACAACAATGAGAAGCTAGGGAGTGTGGAGATCAGCTAAGCCGCGCTCCACAGTTCCAACGACCGTCAGGGGCGGTAAGAAGGAACTGAGGGGGCGCTGGGTCGGCTGGGGTATATATCCAGCGCCATAACGGCGCCACTCCAGGGGGCTCCACAGCCGACCCACCGGGTGTTGCTAGGGTAAAAATCTTCCGACGATCGTGCACGCGGCGCGCACACACCTAACTGGAATGGATATGAGCAAGCACTCGAAGAAGAAACTTACATATTCTATACTCCCAAAGAAAGCACAGATTCTCCTCCTTCCTGTTGGAAATCTTCAGTAGTATTGGTTATAACAAAGCAATTTTTGCTCATCTGAGATGAAATTCATGCCTGCACAAGTCCTTAAACTGTATTTTGAGGGCTCAAGTGGAACTTTGCAGCTTTTAACCATCTTAATTAAAATTAACAAGCACAGAAACAGTTTCCTTACCTTGTCAAATCTTTTTTTAAAAACATTCCAATTTTTTTTTAAAGTAGTTTACGTTTAACATGGTACTGTGCTATATTTGTTTTTTTGGGTCTCTGCTGCTGCCTGATTGTGTACTTCTGGTTCCAAAAGAGATGTGTGGTTGACTGGTCAGATCGTAACTCTGGTGTTAGTAACTTTGAGGTTCTACTGTACTTGGACCATGTCTTATGTATCTTGATCTTGTTCTCCCTTGTGCTTGATTACTTTACTCCAAAAGCTTATATAAGGCTAGGCGGAAATAATAAATTTATCTGCATTTAATGTTTAATTTTTCATAATCCTGCCCGTGACAATATAATTATTTCCTCAACCACCAAATGTAATGCCAGGAGCTAAGTACTGTGATTTCAGAGGAGGAATAAGCAGTAAATTCAGCCATAAACTTTTCAGAAGACACTTAGGTCATGCTTGACTCAAAACTTAAGGTCGCCCCCAGTCTCCCTCCGCCACACACAAGGTACCTTGGTAATAGACAAAATAAAATACATTTTAAAATACAAAACAAAGTATAATTATTTTTCAAGAAAATATTCTAAAACTTTCCCATAATTTGGTCTTCAAATATTAAGTCTAAATAATTCATGAATTCTATTATTGAAGAAATAGAAATAAATAGGTAATATCAACAACTCTGAAAAGGTATTTCCACACGAGTGACATCATTTTAAAAAGCAGACTGCCAGGCTTGCTAGGCTTAACAGTCATCCCATATTGGGATATCAGCACTTAGATAAGGCAGTGGGTGCACTTCAGACTATCTAACATAAGATTAATTCTACAGCATGTGTTCCTGAGTGGATTTTGCAAAGTCATCATTAACCAGGATTTTTTAATCTGAATTGTACAATATTTTCTATCTTGTTCTGAACTCATTGCTTCAAGGTTTTATTTTATTATATAAAGCCCTAAATAATGTAAAGTAGCAGATATCCTCAAGACATATCCTATAGCCCTGTTAACTGATATTTTTACTCCTGAGGGAATTACACACACACACAAATTCTGTGCACAATAAAATAAAGGCGGAGGCTCCAGCATGGCAGCAGGGAGTACAGGCCAGTGGCTGCATGGAGGTGGGAGATCACTCTGCACCTCCCCCCCCCCCCCCCCCCCCCCCCCCCCCTTGGCGGGGAGGCTGCACATGACCCTGACACAGTGCAATGGCCAGGCCTGCCCCATAAACACACCAGGGCCCTTTCCCTCCACACCAGGTGTGTGCATGCAAACTCAGCCCAGCACGATCCAAGTGTGGAGGGGCTCAGCATGGGGGATCCAGATGTGGGATGAGAGGGTTCTGTGTGGGGCAATCTGGGTGCAGGTGGCTCAGAGGGTGCAGGAGGGAATCTGACTGCACAAGGGCTCATGGGGGCATTCCAGATGCAGGGGCAATCACACTCTGCGGAGAGTTTCAGGTGAAAGTGGTTAGGTCTCAGCAGGGGAGGTAGGGTTGCCACCTGTTTGGGTTTTACTTGGACAGTTCGTTTTTTGGCTTCCGTGTCCAGGTATCATTTAGGGTTACCAGGTGCCTGGTTTTTGGCCAGGAAGTCTGGTCGAAAAGGGGAGGGGGCAACCCTAAGTGGTACCTGAACCAAAAGGCCAGTTTCCACAGGGTGGGTGGAGGCGTCAGATCGTTAATCTGCACCAGCCCTGCTCATCCAGGGCCATCTCCTACCTGCAGGCAGGCTCCTTGAGACAACCCAGTGAGTGACGGTTGGAGTCGGGAAAGAGGAGCAAGTGATAGGGGCGGGACCTTGGGAGTCCGGTTACCAGCCATTAGAATGGCGGCAAACCTAAGGGGGGTGGGGAGTTCTGGGTGTGGGGGCATGGGGCTCGGCAGGGGGGATCTCGGTGTGGGAGGCTTGGGGGGGGGGTCTGGGTGCTGGGGGAGTGTGGCTTGGTGGGGTCAGTGTCTTGGTGCAGCTGGCTGGGGGTCCAGGTGTAGGGGGTGGGCTTTATGTATGGGGTGCTCGGCAGGGAGGGGGGCAGGGTGCAGGGGGGTGGAGCTTGGCGGGGGTGGTCTGGTGCAGAGGTGGGGGTCTGGATACAGAGGGAAGGGGCTTGGCAGAGGTCCGGCTGCAGGGGGGTTGGGGCTCGGTGGGGGGGTCCATGTGCGGGGGGGTTGGGGCTCAGTGGGAGAGCAGCTCCCTATATAGTGACTGCTCTCTGGGGGCTGAGGAGCAATGGGGGGCAGGAAGTGGGGGCGGGGGGGATACAGAGCAGTGGGAGATTTCTGGGGGTGGGTCTGATCTGGCCCCAGCTACTCTGTGCAGGGGAAGTACGGGAGTTAGGCTATGATGTTGCAACTCATTATGTAAGCGTGGGGCAGATGTCAACGAAAGATGCACCAACAAATCCATTAAAATATTTGGGAATATTCTTTCACCAGATACCTACATCTGACTTCTGCAAATAAAATCTGGGATTTTTTTTAGAAAATTACAAAATAAATATGCAACTTATTTAAATTACAAAGAGCACACTGTGTATCATTGGACCATCAATCATGTGTCCAACTCTGGCTCTGTAGATTTTACTTATAAAAGGACCATCTACACTGGAGCAAATTACCTGTTGTCTGACTTAATAGATTTTCTAGGCAATATAAACAAACATAACTATTTAAAAAACAAAACAACAACAACACTCCTATTTGCTCTGTTCTGTCCTGCCTAGTTGAGCCTCAACTTGAACTAGATTTATGCAATACCAAATGTCCCTTGACTACTGGATGCTATTTTGGTATTCACATAACTCGGACATTTAAAAAAAAATCCTTCTCTCACATAATAAGGCATAGTTAAATGTGCTTGTGCCAAGTCTTCCCATAAACATTACCAATACTACTGATACTCCATCTGTGGGCATTAAGAGTAAAAGTAGATACCAAGGGTGAAATCCTGGCCCCGCTGAGGTAGAATGTGGGCAGAATTTCACTCCATGAATCCATTCTCTCTGTTTTTTTTTTTTTACCAGTGGCTCTGTGGGACCATATTTGGAAGCCTTCAGCTCGACTAGAAATGTTCTTTATTTCTGTCATAGCATCTGGGAAAAGATCTGGTGCAGTTCTCATTCCCCCTAGGTCAGTGGTTCCCAAACTTTAACAACCTGTGAACCCCTTTCACTAAAATGTCAAGTCTCGTGAACCCCTTCCTAAAAATGAATATTTCCAGGGATTTTCTCCTTTACCTGAGTATAAATTATAAAAGCAGTGATCTTGGAAATATAAAATTTGTTTTTATGACATGCTTATTACACACTATTATTAATTATTAATCATTACAGTATTTTTATTACATTATGAAAACAGCAACACTCTTCCAAGATCTCACTTTCGTAGCATGTATCACTTTGATTAAGCCTGTTATAAGACAAGGCTCCTATGTTTCATCAAGGAATATCAGATGTGAAACAGCATGAAGGTATTTAAGAAGCCAACTCAAAGAGTTCCTCCTACACAAGCATTCAGGTCTTGAGCAGATGAGGCAAACAACGCACGTTACAACAAAGCTTAAACTTATTCTTCATAATAGTTTTAAAAACAATACTAGCTGCCTATTTAATTTTAAAAACAGCAAAAAATATCCACCCCCCCTTTCCATTTTTTATAAGGAGCCTTGACGTTTAAATCTCCTCAGTGTGATAGATAAGCTTGCTTTGATCTGCTTAGCTCTTGGAACTCCAGGGGCTCCAGGCTGCTGGCCCTGTCCACCATTAGGGAATTTTTTCCCAAGAATCCCCTGTAACATTTCACAAACCCCAGTTTGGGAACCACTGCCCTAGGTGAAAGCATTACTGGTTCATCCAGCCTATTTTGATGTTCAGCTTCTTTGATAAACTTTCCATTCATACTTTGAAAATTTTCCAAAATTGTTTTCCATGGCTATCTGCGTCCCACCATTATGACATTGTTTGACCTTTCTGAAGAACTTCTTGCTCTGATCTACATTAACTGAAATTAATGGGTCTCTTTCAATTAACTTTACTCAGCTTTGGATCAGGACCGAGATGATGGAGTGCAAAGACACTTCCAGACTAATTTTGGTGAAAAGAAAAGTAGGCTCCTAATTTAATCAAATATCCTGGAATGATGAAGCGTTCTATGTTCTTAAATTTTCATCTATAGCCGCTGCCTATTATAAAAAAATGTAAGGGGAACCTTCTATTCAGATTATCTTATATTTGCCATCCTACTTTATCAGTAGTAAATAATGGAAAAAAGCTGGTATCTGAAACAAAGAATAAAGCAGAAACTTTCTAGATAATTCCAAGTCTTTGAAATTCAGTGTATTCATTAAACCATCAGGCTTAATACTTAGGAGTTTACAGTAAGTGACATATATAAAATAATATCTTCTAGCTGCTGGGGATTCTATTATGAAATCATGGGGTTATTTATTTTCCTAGGATACCTTCAAGATGTAATTTCCCCTTGTAGTGGGCATAGAATGCTTCCCCACACTTAAAAGTAAAATATATTTGTTTGTAGAAAAGCATTCATTGACCTCAAGCCAAAAGATCGTGCTTACTGCTTGAATCAACTTTCCCCCCCACTTACTTTTAGGATCCTTAAGTACACAGAGATAATTGACTGAGAAAGAGAAAAAAGTTAAACTCATTCTCTGTAGCTTCATGAAGGAAAGATCTGATCTTTTTTTCTACTAAAGATACTTATATTTTAATCAAGACCCAGCAGATAAATAAATTGCAGGTTTTTTAAATGATTAGTGAAATGACACTGTGTCCCCTCAGAGAAGAAACTGGAGATAGAGGGTTTCTTTCTTTTAATAAACACAACCCAGAGCAACCCCTAGGATCTTCATTTGGTGTAAACTGTTGTAGCCCCACTGAAATCCACGGAAGTCAATGAATCTATGATGATTTATACTAGGTCAGGATTTAGACCCTGAGCTCCTTTTCCTTTTCCTGAGCATTTGGAGCATGTTTCCTCAAATACAATAGTAAACCTATGGATGGTGATTTACTGAATAGTTAAGAGAATGGGGAGGAGATTGAAGGAGGTAGGATGGTGGGGAAGAGGGGGGAGCCACAATACACCACCATTTACTGGTACTGTAAGGTTCTTACTAACCCAGCAAAATCTTTGAAAAGTGAACGAGTAGGATGGGGAAAAAAAAAAAAAAAAAAACTACAGAGATTGGAATGGTATCATTAATATTTTCAAATTACTTTTTTGATGAACAAGAACCTCTATGGCTTACAAGGTAGATTTGGTGAAGATGGGAAGTGCCTGCTGTCCTTTATAACCATTACAAATCTTCATACTTCACTTAAAAGTAAAACAGATCACTTAAATCTGATCCTATGCTAGAAGTTCTAAAAATTCCACACAGTATCAAAAAGAGTGGGGATGTTATTTCTGGGGTGATGGGAAGAACAACAGAGCTATGATGTTATTTCGAAGTTTTACAGACTTTCCTGGATTTTTCTGGGTGGCAGGAATCTTAAACCAAAGGCAAAGATTAGTAGAAAGAAACAGCAGAAAATATAATGCTTGGGAGAACATATAAAGACAACAGCTTTCAATAGCACTGCCTCAGAAACTAAACAGTGAACTTAAATACATATGAAGGGTATACACATC
The DNA here is from genome assembly GCF_002925995.2 of Terrapene triunguis. Lineage (NCBI taxonomy): Eukaryota > Metazoa > Chordata > Testudines > Emydidae > Terrapene > Terrapene triunguis. The sequence goes on along the minus strand of NW_020664613.1, from coordinate 3,931,480 downwards.
ATGATAATATGATTTCTTCTAAAAATATTTGAAATATTCAGCTGTAAAAGTCTTATTTGACAGTGTGTCACTATTCATTTAAGAACCGTGTATATTAAATATCCAAAAGCTAAAAACTGAATTTGTCATAATATATACAAAAATGCAACCAGCAGTACTTTGTTTCTTAAACTTTGTGATTTAGGAACAGCAATAATTTATTCAATTCCCAAATCAGATAACCTGATTTCAGGAGCAGCCTGAAAAACCCTTATGCAGGTCCTTGGGGTGGAATGTGTATTAGCTTTGCTACTAAACCTGTCCATCTTGCTAGCGGTCAGAAGTGACTTGACAGTTCCAAATCACTGTAACTCATGCAACAAGGCAAGCTTATTTCACACCAGAAATCAAATTCAGATTCCACCTGCCTCTCCTTTTCATTAAATTGTTCATGGACATAGCAGCATGATAAAATACCTAGCAAACATATTATCATGCCAAGTGCAAGCACTTCATTACTGAGACACACATCACATGACACCAACACATACACACTATAACAAAAAGTTGTATTCCCCACCTTTTCAGTTAACAAAAATAGTTCAGTATATTTTCAAAAACCTCATTAGCTTATTCTTAGCAAAAAACTAAGTTCTAAATATTACACTAACTGCAACTAATGTGTATGCAATCTGATCAAATATCCCTCTTTTTTGAATTTATCAGCCGAAGACAAAATCAAAGAATGTAAATTGTGGACAGGTAGCACCCCTCCCCTATCACGCCTCTCCTCCTATATGAGGTATTCAAGGGCATGTCTACATAGAGAAAAAAAAAAACACATCAGCTGTTACTTGGGGTTATTTGAACCTAAAGCTGTGGTAATTAGTTTATGTTTTTTAGGTGGTGTTAGGAAATAAATTAGTGGGGGATACAATATTTTTGTTTGTATGGAGAATAAAGTATATATTTAAAATAGTAATTGATTTAGAGTATTTCAAATAAATTTAGTTATTTAAAGTTTGAGGTGGTGTTGAATGATAGCAGCAGGGTTCCAGTGGCCAGCTTTTTGCCTAACTGCTGGGGAACTATGCTTCGAGCATCCACTTGTGGCTCAGCAAATTTATTAGCCCTGATTTACTAGGACTGGCTGGGGTGATTCCCTTAAAAGGGTAAAAGCAAACTTATAACAACTATCCCAATGTAAAGGGAGAGCAAAGAAAGCAATGGCCAAATTTAAAAGTGAAAACCACCCTCCTATAATGGAGGCCATCACCTCCTGATACTTAGCCACTACAGGGGGCATCAGCGGAGACACATAATTAAGGGGGCAATAATCCACCATAACCCTCCAGAGCTTGCCATTACTTTTAAGGATTGGCCATAGGGTGGTGTTATTGGGGTTCGATTGTGCCACTATGATCCCTTGGCTTAAAAGCCCTTTTTTTTTTTTAGGCTGCCTTTTGACTTTTTTGGATACCTATGCTACTTTTGGCGTGGAGGATCAGGGCCTATGAGTAGGACTTCTGCCTTAATTTTGCCACATTTTATTTTGTTTTTACTTCATACCTTCCAGTGGTTTTTTTTTTGCAATTACTAGAACTTCCGGGGCCACTTGGGCCACTCCAGTTTTTTAGATGCCTTAAGGACTGCAAGCTGAAACTTCCACAGTTCCCAGGGTGCGCTGGGGGCATTTCCCACAGAACCCTGTTGATGAAGTTAACCAGCATTCTTAATTTTTTTAAAACATTGATTTCCAGGACTTCTTTACCTCCCGAATTTATAAAGCCAAATTACCCTTTATTTTCCTTTTGCCCCACCCTATACAGGATTTCTCTGCAAAAGGGGACAACCCTCTCTGCCTCATTAAACCCCCGTAAGGTTTTAATTCCACCCAGAGGTCTAAATAGATTTTTATTCTGGTTACTAAGAAGGAAATAAGCAGCATCTGAATCCACCAGTAAATTTTGTCTGAATGCCCCTCCTGCAAATTTTACATGAATCATGATCCTCCCCCACCCATTTGGTATTTACTATGGGGACTATGGGTCGGGGCTTCTGCAGCTCTTTCAGTGTTTGGAGCAAAGGGCCTGCCCAAAAGTACCCAGGGGAAACTCGTTGGAATTTTCATAGTCATAATAAGAAGTACAGCTGTCTATTAGTCACAGTTAACTCACGCGATTAACTAAAAAAAATCAATTGCGATTAATTACACTGTTAAACAGAATACCAATTGAAATTAATTAAATATTTTGGATATTTTTCTACATTTGCAAATATAGTGATTTCTATTACAACACAGAATACAAAGTGTACAGTGATCACTTTATATTATTTTTTATTACAAATTTGCACTATAAAAATGATAAACAAAAGAAATAGAATTTTTCAATTCACCTCATAAAAGTACTGTAGTGCTATCTCTTTATTGTGAAAGTATAACTTACAAATGTAAATTTTTTTGTTTTGTTACATAACTGGACTCAAAAACAAAACAATGTAAAACTTTAGAACCTACAAGTCCACTCAATCCTACTTCTTGTTCAGCCAATCGCTAGGACAAACAAGTTTGTTTACATTTACGGGATATATGGCCGACTGCTTCTTATTTAGAATGTCACCTGAAAGTGAGAACAGGCATTCACATGGCACTTTTGTAGCGGCCGTTGCAAGGTATTTACGTGCCAGATATGCTAAACATTCGTATGCTCCTTCATGCTTCAGCCACCATTCCAGAGGACATGCTTCCATGATGATGCTCGTTAAAAAAATAGTGTGTTAATTAAATTTGTGACTGAACTCCTTGGGGGAGAATTGTATGTCTCCTGTTTGGTTTTACCTGCATTCTGCTATATATTATATGTTATAGAGTCTTGGATGATGACACAGCACATGTTGTTCATTTTAAGAACACTTTCACAGATGATCTGACAAAACGCAAAGAAGATACCAATGTGAGATTTCTAAAAATTGCTACAGCACTCGACCCAAGGTTTAAGAATCTGAAGTGCCATCCAAAATCTGAGAGGGACGGTGTGTGGAGCATGCTTTCAGAAGTCTTAAAAGAGCAACACTCTGATGTGGAATCTACAGAACTCGAACCACCAAAAAAATAAAATCAACCTGCTGGTGGCATCTGACTCAGATGATGAAAATGAACATATGTCGGTCCGCTCTGCTTTTGATCGTTATCGAGCAAAACCCATCATCAGCATGGACGCATGTCCGCTAGAATGGTGACTGAAACATGAAGGGACATATGAATCTTTAGCACTTCTGGCACATAAATATCTTGTGATGTCAGCTACAACAGTGCCACGCGAATGCCTGTTCTCACTTTCAGATGATATTGTAAAGAGGAAGCGGGCAGCATTATCTCGTGCAAATTGTAACCAAACTTGTTTGTCTGAGCAAGTGGCTGAAGTAGGACTGAGTGGACTTGTAGGCACTAAAGTTTTACATTGTTTTATTTTTTGTACATAATTCCACATTTGTAAGTTCAACTTTCATGATAAAGAGGTTGCACTACAGTACTTGCATTAAATTAATTGAAAAATATTATTTTTTGGTTTTTATTGTGAAAATATTTATAATAAAAATAAATATAAAGTGAGCACTGTACACATTGTATTCTGTGTTGTATAGAAATCAATATATTTGAAAATGTAGAAAACATCCAAATATATTTAAATAAATGGTATTCCATTATTGTTTAAGAGCGCGATTAACCGTGCAATTAATGTTTTTAATTGCGCGATTAATCACAATTTTTTTAATTACTTGACAGCCCTAATAAGGAGGATACAAATTAGACCAACTTCCAGCCCGCCCCGCATAGTATGAGCCCCTTTGATCGCAGTCACTAGTCCCCACTCCTCTCCGAACTTCACTCAGGGAGTGGTCTGCCTGGGTCTTATTTTCTGAATTTTTTAGTAAGCCTCTAACTGCTGCCTTAGTTTTCTTTGTTTGCATTTTTAACTTTGCATTGCCACTATTTGTGCTGCCTCAGTAGCCCAGAGAGTGTTTGACTTAGCCTTTAGGCTAGTTGCTTTAAAAAAAAATTAAATTATTTTTATTGTTGCTTTTAATTGATTTTAAAATTTATTATTATTGCTATTATTTCCTTACAGAGCTGCAGGAATGCCAGCCGCTGGTGAAGGCTCCAGGCTTCATTAACATATTTTTGTATAAAATCTGTCAAGCTGTTACCCAAAACCTTTTATTTTTTTTAAAAGAATTTTTTATGTATTTATTTACTTTTTTTTTTTTATTTGACCAGGCTACTAGTGAGAGTCCCGAGTCCCAGTAATGGATTGTATCTGTAACTCGACTTGTCAACTACAACACGGGAATTACAGGCTGCTTCCCTGTCCCACCATTCTCTAGTCCCTATTGCAGCAAACTGTGCATGTACCAAGCATCCTCTTTTTCTCAAGTAACTCCTGCCTGGCTCGCCAAATCTGTTACCCAGGGTTATTTGAACCCAAAGCTGAGGTAACTAGTTTTTGTTTTCCAGGAAGTGGGAGGAAATAAATCAGTGAGGGACATAGCACTTCCATTTGATAAATGATTGGTACATACAAGAGGTTTTTACTCCAAAATTCTTGTTTGTACTGAGTATAAAGCACACATTTAAAATAGTAATTGGTCTAGAGCACTACAAATAACTTTAGTTACCCAAAGTCTGAGGTGGTTTTGAATGACAGCAACAGGGTTCTAGTGGCCAGCCTTCTGCGTAACTAATGGAGAGTTTTTATGTCAGTGAATTTTTGCTCTTAGAAAATGTAAACTTTTTTTAAAGTACATTTTTAACTAAACTTTTTTATAGTTAACTTAAAACAAAGCAACAACTTATAATAGCCGCTAATAGGCTAACAATCTTCCTAGAAAATAGTGAATACTAATTTATTATTCTACTTATCAGCCAAGCAACTTTAGCAAAAAATTTTACAAACACAGGGACCCAAATTAAGGTCAGTTTTTCACACTTCCTCCCCATTTTTATAATTTTTTTTCTTTGCAGTTTGTGCAGCTATTTTATCTTTGTAAGCATAGCAGAATTCTGACTCTGTGGGGTCCTTGCTTCCAACTTATGGGGGCTAAGTGCACGAGATGGCTGAGAGTTCTTTCACCACACAGTGAGTTTCAGAGCCGAGGTCAATTGACTTGGGCTTCTCGGGCTTACACTATGCATCTAAAAATAGCAGTATAGACTTTCCCGCTTGGTCTGAGGCCCAAGATCTGAGACTAGTCTGGGCTCCAGCCCAAAGGCCTACATTTAGTGAAAGCCCCACAAGCCTAAATCAGTTGACCCAGGCTCTGAGACTCACTATCACATTTGTGTGTGTGTGTGGGCTATATAGACATACCCTTAGTGGTTCCAGTGCAGAGTTTAAAGGGCTCCTACCATAAAACTCCTCAGCCTACCCCCCCCAGAACTCAGCTTGCTCTAGATCCTATCAACTCTCCCCCATGTGAGGGACAGAGGGTGCAGAAGGGTGGGGACTGCAGCCTGGGAGGGCCAGAAGGTCTCACCCTATTCCATTAGCCCAAGGCCCATCACCAAAATCCCTTCACCTCTGTGAACCATTCACTTTATTCTTTTAACCACACTGGAAAACAGCTGCAAGTTTCAATGAATTAACAACTCAACCAAATACCTCAGTTAGGTATTAAGAGCATTCCTACTTAACCCACTATGGCTTGAAGGTGCTGCGAGGAATGCGAAAAACTCCCTAGTTCTCTGCCAATTGGCCTATGGGAGAAAACATTCCTTCCTGACCCACAAATGGGTGATAATTTCTACAGGATTTAGTTACCTAAAATTACAAGCAGATAACAGATTTGTTTCAAATTTCATATTCAATTAGTAAATTATGTAATGATTTATAATATTGATATTTTGGTTCAAATCTATGAAACTACATAAGAACAACACTCCAACTGCTGCACTATAACAATTTTTTAAAATGTAAGCTTAACTTATTTTACATGATACAAATCTGAAAACAGTTAGCCAGATCTGATATTTTAAAAAAACCAAAAGTAACCCACCAAAAATACACTGTACAAGCAAATTATTTTTTGCTCTGCTACATAGTTTTAGAAAAAGGGCCAGATCCTGAGCTGGCATAAAGCAGCATATCACCATTTAATTCAGTAGCACGGAAATGATTACACCAGCTGAAAAATGGGTCCAAAATGTTAATATAGGTACACTGTATATTTACATTAGAGCAAACTTGAAATTGGTTTGACATAGAAATGTTATGGCTTAGAACATGCAACAATAGCTATTATTTTCTTCTGTATTGTTAAAACTGTGACCTCCAGGCTGAAGAGCTAGTTATTTCATGGTGAAAAAGACTCATTGATTTTAAATCTAAGAATGGTTTACATTTTTAAAATATCATATATTTTAAAAATATTAATATCTTCTGGCTCTATCAGCAAGATTGCAATAGACTGACTATAAGATATTTTAAAAGGGCAACTGCCACATTGTTCCCTTGGTACTACACAATGGCAGGTCAAACTTTTGTTCCGCTTGTCCTACAAACAATTTTCAAGCCAACGCTCAATAAATAAATTTGGTCTTAGCACTCCCAATCAGGGCTGCACAATCCCCTCAGTAGCAGACCTATGATAAATGGACTTATTTTCCCAAATCAAACACTTGAATTTAAATTCAGATGAGTTAATGCAAAGGTCAACATTGTAATCAGTTCTTTTGATCTTTATAGAATTTCTGGAGTAATACATAATAAATCTGAAACAAGGCAATTTGCAGCTCTGTATGTGTGTCTGGTAATAAAAATCTTAACGATTAGAGCCTTTATGTACTTAGGGAACGTTTTATAGTAATAGCTATAGTGAGAGCCTCAATGCATGGGGAATGATGGCAATAGATAACATAGAAAGACATGATTGCTTGATTGTTTATATAGTTTTACAGTATGCATTTTTAAACGTATATACAAATGTAAAGATTATACATATATAAATTCAAGCACAGTTTTGCTGAAGAGTCTCACACTGTTCTATAAGAGTGTCTCTTTTTGGATTTGTAACCTCAGCCAAAAACTTGGGAACTTTAAGAAAGGATCTCATATGGCAAGAAATGTTCTATTTCACAAACAATGAAATAATTTATTTAGGATAATTATAAGTTAATAGGAGAATTGAACATATATACATTTAAAACACTGTTTTGCATCATCTGAAGATGTGCTCTCCTTGTTTTTCTAAATGAATGCCTTTTATTTAAAACAATATATCTTTAAAAGTGCAGTATGGCAAGTTCTATATAATAAACCAACATTGATTAATAGACAAAAACTACCCTGATTATAACTATTCCAATGTATAATACTGGAATGGCCATCAACATGTATCAGGACTCTGAATTCAAATGTCAAGATGATGGTAAAACCTGAAAATCGTTGTTTTTAATTACCTTGCGGCTGGCTCAACTTTAGGTGAGATGTTTCCTGACAACCATCAAACCATTGACCAAACAGAAGGCCAACAGCTCAAAATTCTTAATGCTGGCTAAAAGGCCTTCAAAAATAACAAATGACATTCTCAAACTCCTGTCAGAGCATCCCTGCCTCCCACCCTGACCTAGACCATCCCTGAAGGATGTCTAACATTGGAGTTTTTTAAGACCGTGAAGTGGATTCCTCAATCTCCCTTGGTAATCTATTTAATTGCTTAACTATCCTTATAGTTAGAAAGTTTTCCCTAATGTCCAACCTAAATCTGTCTTCCTGCAGATTAAGCCCATTGCCTTCTTGTCCTACCATGGGTGGACATGGAGAACAATTGATCACTGTTTTCTTCATAACAGCCTTTCACCTATTTGAAGACTGTAATCATGTCACCCCTCAGTCTTTTCTAAACTAAACATGCCCAGTGTTTTCAACCTTTCCTAAGACTCTTACAGTACAACCTCAGAGTTACGAACACTTCAGGAAAGGAGGTTTTCATAACTCAAACTCTGAAATGTTCATAACTCTGAACAAAACCTTATGATTGTTCTTTCAAAAGTTTAAAACTGAACATTGACTTAATACAGCTTTGAAACTTTACTATGCAGAAGAAAAATGCTGTTTTTAACCATTTTAATTTAAACAAAACGAGCACGGAAACAGTTTCCTTACCTTATCATATTTTTTTTTAATTTTCCCTTTTTTTAAAGTCGTTTACTTTTAACACAGTACTGTGATGTACAGTATTTGCTTTTTTGGGGGGTGGGGGGGTGGGGAGGACTCTTTGCTGCCTGATTCCGTACTTCCGGTTTCAAATGAGGTTTGTGGTAGACTGGTCAGTTCGTCATTCTGGTGTTTGGAACTCTGAGGTTCTACTGTATTTTTGTTGCTCTCCTCTTGAGTCTCTCCAGTTTGTCGAAATCTTTTCTAAAGTGTGGTGCCCAAAATTGGACACAGTACTCCAGCTGAGGCCTCATCAGTGCTGAGTGGAACAATTACCTCCCATATCTTACATTAGATACTCCTGTTAATACATCCCAGAATGATATTTCCCTTTTTTGCAACAGCAGCATATTACTGACTCATATTCAACTTATGATCCTTTTCAGCAGTACTATTGCCTAGCCAGGAATTCCCCATTTTATACTTATGCATTTGATTTTTTCCCCCAAGTGTAGTACTTTGCACTTGTCTTTACTGAATTTCATCTTGTTGATTTCAGACTAATTCTCCAATTTACCAAGATCATTTTGAATTCTAATCTTGTCCTCCAAAGTGCTTGCAACCTCTCCCAGCTTTGTGTCATCAGCAAATTTTATAAGTATACTCTTTACTCCGTCCTCCAAGTCATTAATGAAAATATTGACCTGTCCCGAATTCAAGACAGACCCCTGCAGGACCATACATGAAATGCTTCTCTCTAGCTCGGTTGACAGCGAACCACTGATGATGATAGTCTTTGAGTACAGTTTTTCTACTAATTCAAATAGATCTTATCTCATCAAAATATCAAGTCTGATTGACAAGTTTGGATGGCAAAGATAACTGTGTTGACATAACAGACTTCTGTATGGCATCTGAATTAGTACAGCATGACATTCTGTTTAAAAAATTAGCACTAGTCAAAAATCAGTACAGAACTATTAAATGGATTAAAAACTATGTGGAGAGGTGTTTCTAGGGAGTGAAGAAGCTCAATCTATATAAAAGTCAACATCAAGAGGTAGCTTGATCACCTACATGGAGAAAAGACTTCTGATAAACAAGGACTCTTTAATCTAGCACACAAAGGCATAACAAGATCCAGTGGTTGGAAGCTGAGCTAGACTAATTCATACTAAAAATAAGACACACATTTTAACAGTGAGGGCAATTAACCATTACAACACCTTAGCTAGAGAGGTGGTAGATTTTCTATCAATCACCTGCAGTCCTCAAATCAAGACTGAATGATTTTCTAAAAAAGATTTGCGTTAGCTAAGCCAGAAATTATAGGCTTGATGCAGGAATCACTTGGTAAAATATTATGGACTATGTTATGCAGGAGACGAGACTAGAGGATCATAATGGTCTCCTCTGGCCTTAAAAATCGATGACTCAATGAAACTACCAGGGACTGCAGTCTTCAGGGCATATCTGAGAGAAGTTGCATACAAAACAGCACTGTAAGCTTTAGCATGAATGTTCTAAGGGCAGGATCAGCACAAGACAAACAACGTCTGGAAAGGCAAGAAACCCTGAAAGCTAAGAAAGGCATTAACCAAGGAGAGCAGGGCCCATTCCATATCCATAGTACATCTTGTGGTTAGCTCATTTGTTTTCCCAGGCAACCTGGTATTGGAATCCATGCTGATCCTTTGCCATCAAAAGAATGATTAAAAGCTGGATTTAGCTGAGGTTCCCAAAGGCTAACATGGAACTATTTTAGCCCTCCTTAATAGAGTGAAGTATTGGCTAGTTTATTTAAAAAATTAAACGCGATTAATCGCGCTTTTTAAACAATAATAGAAAACCATTTATTTAAATATTTTTGGATGTTTTCTACATTTTCAAATATATTGATTTCAATTACAACACAGAATACAAAGTGTACAGTGCTCACTTTATATTTATTTTTGATTACAAGTGTTCGCACTGTAAAAAGACAAAAGAAATAGTATTTTTCAATTCACCTAATACAAGTACTGTAGTGCAATTTCTTTATCATGAAAGTTGAACTTACAAATATAGAATTATGTACAAAAATACTGCATTCAAAAATAAAAAAATGTAAAATTTTAGAGCTTGCAAGTCCACTCAGTCCTACTTCTTGTTCAGCCAAATCACTCAGACAAACAAATTTGTTTACATTTGCAGGAGATAATGCTGCCCGCTTCTTATTTACAACGTCACCTGAAAGTGAGAACAGGCATTCTCATGGCACTGTTTTAAGCCAGCGTTGCAAAATATTTATGTGCCAGATGCGCTAGAAATTCATATGTCCCTTCATGCTTCAACCACCATTTCAGAGGATGTGTCCATGTTGATGAAGGGTTCTGCTCGATAATGATCCAAAGCAGTGCAGACCAACGCATGTTCATTTTCATCATCATGAGTCAGAGGTCACCAGCAGAAGGTTGATTTTCTTTTTTGGAGGTTCGGGTTCTGTAGTTTCCACATCATAGTGTTGCTCTTTTAAGACTTCTGAAAGCATGCTCTTTACCTCGCCCCCTCTGATTTTGGAAGGCATTTCAGATTCTTAAAACTTGGGTTGAGTGCTGTATATCTTTACAAATCTCACAGTGGTATCTTATTTGCATTTTGTCAAATCTGCAGTGAAAGTGTCCTTAAAATGAACAAAAGATGTGCTGGGTCATCATCCGAGACTGCTATAACATGAAATATATGGCAGAATGTGGATAAAACGGAGCAGGGGACATACAATTCTCCCCCAAGGAGTTCAGTCACCAATTTAATTAATGCATTATTTTTTAAAGAGCGTCATCAGCATGGAAGCATGTCCTCTGGAATGGCGGCCAAAGCATAAAGGGGCATATGAATGTTCAGCATATGTGGCACATAAATACCTTGCAATGCTGGTTACAAAAGTGCCAGGCAAATACCTGTTCTCACTTTCTGGTAAATAAGAAGAGAGCAGAATTATCTCCTATAAATGTAAACAAACTTGTTTGTTTTAGCGATTGGCTGAAGATGAAGTAGGACTGAGTGGACTTGTAGCCTCTGAAGTTTTACATTGTTTTGTTTTTGAGTGCCTTTATGTAACAAAAAAAAAATCTACATTGTATTTCTTCTGTTTATCATTTTTACAGTGCAAATATTCGTAATCAAAATATACACTTTGATTTCAATTACAACACAGAATACAAGATATATATGAAAATGTAGAAAAACACCCAAAATATTTAATAAATTTCAATTGGTAGTCTCTTGTTTAACAGTGCGATTAAAACTGCGATTAATCGTGATTAATTTTTTTGAGTTAATCGCGTGAGTTAACTGAGATTACTTGACAGCCCTAATTATTATTATTGTTTATACTGGAGTAGCACTTAGGAGACCCAATAATGGACCAGGTGCTATTTGTGCTATTTGCTGCACAAACACAGAGCTTACAATCTAAAGTATAAGACAAGAGACAATAAGTGGATAGAGAGACATGGAGGAGTACCAGAAGAAAATATTGCTCAGCAAGATAGGCAGTGGTTTCAGCACACCAGCTGCCTAACTGTTGTGAAGTTTTGTAGGCATCAAAGCAAAGGAGAATTTTAATGAGGAATTTGAAGAATGACAATGCGGTGGCTTTGCAGATGTTTATGGGATGCTCTTCCTAAGAGTGAGGGACAGCATGGAGGAAAGCACAAAGCTGTTTATATAAAAATTTAACAAGTGGGCAAGGGAAGCTGGCATCATTGACTGATCAGAAGTGAGCGTTAATATCTCACTAGTAAATGAGAGATGATAGGCAGGGTGGGTATAGGCTATGAACAGCCTTGAAAGTGAAGACAAGTAGCTTGTGTTTGATGTGATGGAGAAAGGGGAGTGTGGTGAACAAGGAAAATGAGCTTTACAGCAGCATTCTGAAATGATATGATAGAAGAGATTGGAAGAGATGGGTTCCACCTAACCAAGAAGGGGAAGAGCATCTTTGCACACTGACATGGCAACCTACAGAGGAGGGGTGTAAACTAGGTTCAAAGGGGGCAGGTGAGAAAATCCCATAGGTAGATATAAAAAAGTGGCTTTAACAGAGGACTAAATGGTGAGGGAGAGTGGAAAATTACAATAGGGTCATATGTCTATACTGCACACCACTGGTGGCAGCACATAGGCTACGTATAGCTACACATCACAATGAAAGCAGGCTGTGTCCACACTGTGGTGTGTAGCTACCCATGGCAGTGAAAATCTCTGGCAGCAGGGAAAGGCTCTAGCAGAAGGGAGCTGCTGGAGCCTTTCCCTGCAGTGAGGAAAGACTCAGGCAGCAGGGAGGCAGTGGAACAGCTAAAAAGAGCAATGTAGATGGGGAGGCACTTCTTGGTGTGTAGGGAGCTATGTAGGGAACATATCCAGACAAACCCTTAGACACAGCCTGGATCTAGAAAGACGGCAAGTTGAGGGCGACACCTAGGTTATGAGCCTGAGTGACAGAGATTGGTGGTGGTGTCTACAGCAATAGAAAAAAAAAGGGGGGGGGGGCGGGGGGAAAGGGCCTAGTACATCCACAAAAAGTCAAGATGGGACCTTGGGGTCTTCTGACTATTAACTGGAACATGAGATAGCATACAATGGGGAAATAGGTTATGGACAACACTTTGCTACAAGAACTATTGTTTCCCCTGCATTTCTTATTGTTAAATCAATAAAGTTGTGGCCTATGCCATTCTTTTCAATTGGAATGGCTGCATGAGCCTTATAGCATCATTGGCAAACAAAATTTATTAGGGTCTCTTGCCATTCCATCCACTGCTTTTCAGCTATGTTTATATTGTCATTCAATATTTCCCACTCATCCATTACGATGAACCATTTGTAAGGCACCACTCAATCAAAAATAAGTAAGGTATAGTGCCTTTTCATGTTAAACACTTAACTTTTGTAATGGTATTATGTGCGTGTGAACTTTAACTGTAAAAGTATTTTCAGTGCGTGAACTAAAGTTTCATACATTTTTTTCTAATATGTAATTGTAATTTTTTAATTAAACATTCTAGTAATATAATTAGTTGAAATACATGTAACTATGCAAGTAAGAAATGTAATAATTAAGATGTGCAATTATGTGATTAGTGTGTGTAATTGCATAGTAAAATCCTTCAGAAAACTATTGCCTGACATGCTGGAAGACCATTTTAAGAGCTCCATACATCATTTCAGAATACTTTTTGTCATTACATCCAAACAGCTAGTTCACATTATGAAGTATCTTATTACTGAAATAAACTATCCTTGTTGAGATATGTCTGTGGATAATATGCAAAAATCTACCACGATTGCCATTTGGTCTGTGATGAATTTGTTTACAAACCAGTGTCAATCATCTGTCATGCTACAAAAAATTGACAAAAGTTAACAAACTGTTTACCAAGTTCCAAAGCCTAGAGAAAAAAAAGTATGGCTTAATGATCAACCAGGGAATCAAGATATATACATGGAAACAATTCTTTCAATTAAAACTATGTAAGTACAATGCTGTTAAGCACTAGAATTTCAATAGATGATTTATGCCAGACTGTAACAGACTTCAACAGAGAGACTTGTGCCACAGATAAGGTGTGTCACTTTTTTTGTTGTGTTTTTTTTTTGGTGAGAGAAAGTGTCAAGGCTGGATCCCCACTTTGAACTTTAGGGTTCAAATGTAGGGGCCTGCATAAAAACTTCTAAGCTTATCTACCAGCTTAGCTTTGGTCCGCTGCCACCATCACAAGAATTCCCTCCCTGGGAAGCCTTGAGAAACCTTTCACCAATTCCCTGGTGAACACAGATCCAAACCCCCTTGGATCTTAAAACAAGGAGAAGTTAACCATCCCCCCTCCTTCCTTCCACCCTCCTTTCACCAACTCCTGGTGAATACAGATCCAAACCCCCTTGGATCTTAAAACAAGGAGAAATCAATCTGGTTCTTAAAAAAGAAGGCTTTTAATTAAAGAAAAAGGTAAAAATCATCTCTGTAAAATCAGTATGGAGAATACTTTACAGGGTAATCAAACTTAAAGAGCTCAGAGGACCCCCCTCTGTCTTAGGTTCAAAGTACAGCAAACAAAGATACACACTCTGGTAAAAAGGTACATTTACAAGTTGAGAAAACAAAGTAAATCTAAGACGCCTTGCTGTCTTTTTACTTACTAGTTTGAAATAGGAGAGACTTGTTTAGAAAGATGGGGAGAACCTGGATTGATGTCTGGTCCCTCTCAGTCCCAAGAGCGAACCACCCCTAAAACAAAGAGCACACACACAAAACTTTCCCCCCCCAAGATTTGAAAGTATCTTGTCTCCTTATTGGTCCTTCGGGTCAGGCGTCAGCCAGGTTACCCGAGCCTCTTAACCCTTTACAGGTAAAAAGATTTGGAGTCTCTGTACACAGAGAGCTGTTACCCTTCCCTTCATAGTTATGACAGAAAGGCTCACCACTAACAATGTTATGGACTAATAATGTTCAATTTTGCACCAATTCCTTCCTTTCATGCTCTTCTGACAAAAAGACAATTGAGGAATTTGTGCCCACCAAAAAGAATCCATAAAGATGGCATAAGCTTCCCCATTCTGAATAGACTACTACTTAAGAAACATGATGGAGAACAGAGAAATAAAAATGATTACAGTACAACTACCAATAAGTACAGTTCCGCAATGAGGAGACTGAACCAAGATAGCCACTTTTACTGCATCACATCGTGATGTAATAAATATTCAAAGTGAAACTACCAATAGAAATTCCTTGGAAAACTCAAAGATCGAACAAAAACCCAACTAAAAAATAAAACAAAAACAGTATCAAAACCTGACAACCTTTTTCCAAATTCAAATTTTTAAAAATATTTCACAGTGGTTTCATAATGTTTTTGGGAGGAAGAATCGAACTGGGAATGCCGGGGAAAGGAAGAAAGAACTTTTATAGTAATGTGTAAGATTCATTTTAAGGAAAGTTGAATGAATGAATCAACTTACTATCAAACAACATTGAAAAGTAATATTCATTTTTATCAAATATTAAAAAGATGTATTTACTGAATGCTTTTCATACAGTATCATTTAATAATCCCCAAATTATATTTTAAACCAATATCGTCACAATTTTGCTAAAAATAGTGTAAGGGCACCATGCTGGGTCAGGAAAAGAAAGAAAAACTCCAGAGTGGCACCAACCAGAGATTCAAAGCAACAAAAGCAAATGCAGAAGCAATTTAAGCAAGCACTCGAAAATCCACTAGACTAACAAATGGGAAAGGGAGACCCTCCCCTCCATGGACTTTAGAATCCAATGTGGCCCCATGCATCCCACTAAGGTCAGGGAATGAAGAAACAAAGAAAAACTCTAGGGTGAAGTTAGTCGGAGATTCAAGCTGGCAGTAGCAGCTGCAGAAGCAGTTTCAGCAGGGGCTTTCAAACACTGATGATTGCAAACCTCTCTACAATTTTGCTGAGAACATTCTTTTCTTTCTGCTAATTGGCTACTTGCTCCAGCTAATCTCTACCACCACACTTAGTTTTTTCACTTCATGCCTCCCTCCATTGTCTCCCCCTGCATCTGTTTTTCTTTTAGCTAACCACTTCCTGCACTCCAGGGGTGGGGAACTTTTTTTTCCTATCAGGGGCCATTGACCCACAGAAAAAATCAGTCACAGGCCACACACAGCCCCATTTTGGCGGGGAGGGGGCGCAGAGGCTTGGGGCTTCCCTGCGCAGTGGGGCGAGCCAGCGCTTGTGGCTCCAGCCCCCCGGGGGAGGAGGGCGTGGTGCGGAGGCTCGAGGCTTCGCCTAGGCTTCGGGGTGGGGCCAGAAATGAGGGGTTCAGGGTGCGGGAGGGGGCTCCAGGCTGAGGCATGGGGTTGGGGTGCAGGAGGGGGTGAGTGCTCCGGCTGAGGGTGCGGGCTCTGGGATGGGGCTGGGGATGCAGGAGGGGGCTCCAGGCTGGGGCAAAGGGGTTTGGAGTGCGGGAGTGGGCTCAGAGCTGGGGCAGGAGATTGGGGTGTGGGTGCAGGGTCTGGGAGAGAGTTAGGGTGCAAGAGGTTGTTCTGACCAGGGGGGTTGGGTGCTGGGGATGTGTGTTCGGGGTGCGGGCTCCGGCCAGGCAGCGCTTACCTCAGGAGACTACTGGTCAGCGGCGCGGCGGGGATAAGACAGGCTCCCTGCCTGTCCTGGCTCCACACTGCTCCCAGAAGTGGCTGGCATGTTAGGTGGCTCTGCGCAGTGCGCACTGCCCACACTTGCAGGCGCCACCCCTGCATTTCCCATTTGCCACGGTTCCCAGCCAATGGGAGCCGGCACTAGAGCAGCATGCGGAGCTTCCCTGATCACCCCGCGCCTAGGGGCCACAGAGACATGCCAGCCACTTCCGGGAGCTGCATGGAGCTGACTGGACTTTTAATGGACTGGCAACCCTAGCTTCCCGCCTCAGTGGGACGAGCCACCGCTTGCGGGCCATAGTTTCCCCACCCCTGCTGTACTCCCTTTAGTCCCCACCCATGCCCTACTATGCATTTATTTATAAAATTAAAATATTAAAAAAAAGAACAAAAAGAAGGTAGAATTTTTCTGATGCTTGCAAACCACCACTCTATTCCCTTTCTGTTTTCTCTGTCCCATCTGTTCAGACTGTAAGCTCTTTGGGGCAGAACTGTCTTACTTAATGTTTGTATAGCACTTACCACAAAAATGGTGCCCACATTTTGGTTATGGCCCTCTAAGTGATGCCATAATACAAATAAATAAATATATTCAAAATATGGCAACTCAGTTAACTGGTTCACTCCCTAAAAGAATAAGTTGTCAGTTTTAATTGACAATGTCACATCTAAGATGCACAAGAAATCCTCATTACACAAGCTAACTGCTGACTCTATGATAAATACACTGATGAATACAACCCCCATCCAAATAAATGCTACTCTGATATACATGCTCTGGGAGTGTGGCATCCATGTCCAACAGAGGGTTTCAGTTGGACAATGATGAAAAGTCCATATGTTGCAGTGCCACCATAAATTATGTTAGAACGTATGGTCAGGCCACAGAGGGGCTCCAAAAATAGGTTGGAAACAGCTCTCTGACTGAAAACAAATTGCCTAAATTCCAATATGAGAAAACAGCATTCTTGACATATATTTTCATGTGGCTACTGCTGTTTGAAGTTAGGTCTACAGAGATGAAATACAATATGCTTCAGCTTTAAATTTGGAAGTTGTTATTCCATCAAGACACTCAAAAGCAGAGAAATCTGCATGGGTCTGGTGCCTCTAGGCTTAAAGATTTATTATGAAATAAAGACAAAATGAATGATAGTATGTCAGCTGGCCTGGACCCCAGCTATGAGCCTGCATTTTGGAAGGATGGAAATCTCAAAAGACTTCCCTTTTAATCATCCTAGGCATTAAAAATATGTTTGTAGACCAATTATCCCACAACGTATAAATTTAAAGAAATACACTAGACAACAAATTATAAACAAAAGGTAACACAAATTAGAAAAATACTGTCCAATTGAGCATAATATCCTTAATATTAGAGGACACAGGACTCTTTATATTTACAATGCATTCTTTTAGAAGTTTGATTATTTTTAAGCAGAGATTAGTTTCAAAGCAGTTTGTCTGTAAACTGCAGCCTACCACGAATGTAGACTAAGATAATTACACAGACCAAAAAACACATTCTTCAGCAGCTTGCAATCTAGATACTACAATATTCTAAATTCTAATGATATCACCTTAAATAGCAAAAATGAAGACACTGATGTGCTCTTTTTTCCTGCAACAAAATATCTTAGAATATAAAAGTAAAACAAATCTACAAAGTGTAATTACATTGACTTCATAAATTAATATTCAATAAACTCAACTGTTCTACGTTCAAGAACTGCTACTCCCTCTAAGGGGAAAAAAATCAATCTGGGATCCGCTGATTAACATGCTATGTTGATTAATCCTATGATCACATTGAAATGTCTAAAGATCAAATGAATATTAGATAAACTGTCATGTTAAGCTAAGTAGTAGTCAGTTTTCTATTTCTGGAAGGTGTACTACATATTCTTTTAAAAATTTTCCTTCATGCTTGTCTGATAAATACATATAAAAGCTAAACATGTGTTGTAAACCCAATAGAATTGTATTGGGCAAAGAAAAGTATCAAGATGCATTATGACAATTAGTATTTATAGTCATTACAAAAAACTTGCTAGAGGCTAAATAACAGTATTTCTATTCTGGCATTTACAAAGATTTTACATTTGTACCAATTTCTTTTCTTTTTTTCTGGTAATTTTCAGATAATCCAAAGCATACTACTGGGAAAATTTTAGTAGACAAAAACTTTAATAAATATAAAACCCTTTACTGTAAAGTTTAGCTAAAATGTACCGACAAGCCTAACTTGGTTTCTTTGGCTCAAAGAAATAAATCTTTGTTAGCATAAATATCAGTTTTTATGCAAAAACATACATTCTTGGCTGAGGTAAAATAGAAGCTTGGAGTGAAAAATTTAGTTATTTTAATTGCCATTGCTGTACCAAACAACACAAAGCCATATTGTCCCACAGCATGAAGTGATCAGACATCTGCCCAAAATGATGGACAGCTCTGGCCCAATGAACAGGCAAAAAAAATCCCATTTACTCTCTGCCAGATGGGACCTACTGGACGCTTCAGCACAAACAACTCATCCTTCTTCGGACCTTCTTGTCCAGCTCTTGAGCTAGCTGCAGCTGATAATGATGGATATCAAGGCTACAGTAAAGTGGGTGACAACAGCAGCCTTGTTATAGCTGCCAGTCTTTCAGTCTTGTCATTATTACACATTGAAGATTTATTTGAGTTTATTGTTGTGCACTGGGTCTAGCCATTTGCAATTCATCACCTACTACAGAAGGTTCAAGATAGTGGCCATAGCTATAATTGCCACCTCCACCTGCTTCTGGAAATTATGAGGTCACTAGCTAGGGCAGCCCAGCACTCTCAGAGATCCACAAGTCATGACAAGCATCCATTGTAAAATACCAATGCTGTTATTCCCTGTATGCACTTGTTACCATCCTTTTGGAAATTCAATAATGTTAAACTTTAGAATACCTGACTATACTGTAGTTATAGTATACATCCCCCCCCCCACCCCCACCCCCGGAGAAAACATTTAAAGATTACAGTTTCAGGAAAACAGTAATGAAACTTTAGTGCTGTTCCTACTGTACTTGAACAGATATATAGCAAGCAGGGTAACATAGTGACTTGATCCTTACCTGAACAGTAATTTGCAAAAATAAACAAACAAACAAAAAACCCCAAAAAACATTTCCTAGTAAATTAGCTTTGATGGTCTTGTAACTTTGTTGTATTTAAAAACAAACTGAACTGATACTTAAATGTATGTGTTGTTCTATAGATAAGTACGCCTGTGTGTCCAGAACCAAACATCCATTTACTTATTAGGCCCCGCTAATGCATACTTCTGAAACAGTTTTGAAAGTATCTACTGCAAACAACACTATGAGTATTATATTCATGACAAAATAAGCCAAGTATATAGTCTATGAACAACAGAATCAGAAACAATTTGCTGCAGTCACATTCTAATTTGTGTTTCTATCACGGGTTCACAAATGTGTCTCACAAAGTTGAAATCAGTTAAACTCGGATGAAATTTCTGTTGCATTGGTAAACATTCAAAATGGAGGAAAACATAACGAAGTACAAAGCTGTACATAAAAAAATGCACTAGTCCGTCATCATAATTTGCCCAGTAATTATTACTGATGTATCTGTTTTCTAGCATATCACAGTCCATTTAATTAACATTAAATAATGTTAATTTTTTAAATAAAGTCAGGATTTGCTAAAAGAGGCATTTTTATTCACTTTCCCATAAAATATTCTTTAAGTTGATATATTATAGAAATCTGTAATCTATTAGTGAACAAACCTGTTACTGAGGGGTGTTCTTCTCTGCATTGCTAACATCCTGAAAACCTAAAACTTAATATATTGAAAATAACAGTCTTCTTTGTCTATTAAAAGCAATCATTTAAAGAGATTTTATGGTATGGAACAATAAGAAGGTTCACATAGAGGTTTCAACCAGGTGACTTCATGAAGAAAAAAATTAAGATTCTATTCAGGTTTAAGCTACGCTGAAGGTCATCAATTCAGAGGGTTAACTAGGACCTCACAGTAAGTAATGAGTAGGCACATCAGAAATGCTTCTACTTAAAAGTCATTGGAAGGTGCAGCTTTAGGAAAAGAAAAAATAAAACTTAGGTTATACTCTGTTCAGATAATGGCAGTGTATTACTGATAAACTTTATGGCAAAACTTTTTCTGAGCTAAGTTTTACCTCCATTACTAGAACATTAACAATTTTCACAATCCTTTCACTACCCCTAATTTACATATGTTTCAGCTATTCTGTATTATTTATAGTAATACTTTACTATGGTATTTACAAACATAGCAAAGTATAAACATTTTAATATATAAAAGTACTCCACCTATCCTGATATAAAAAACTTTACTCCAGTATTTAATTTGGTCATTAAAAGTTCTTTTCCTACAGTCACTTACAGAAGTGGAATATTGTGCAAGCATACAAAGTGTTAAATGGTTCACTTTCAAGTAAATTATTTCATCCAATGAAAATGTCATTTTTTTTTTAAATGTCAAAGAATGGAGAGAGACTTCTCTAACAGTCATCACTTTTCTTTTTTCAGCAGCACTGTTTATTCAATTTCCAAAAATAGAACCATCTGATAAAGGGAAGGGATTAAAGTCAAGTCTCTATCATCAGGTTTCCAGTAAAAGAGAACATCTTTCCCTCCAGTTGAAGGGGGACAGGCAGTAAACGATGGAAAACAGAATAAATATATATCAACAGAAGAGGCTAAAGCATACTTCAGGGCTTTCATTTCAGAACAAAGTTCAGTATTACCAGTGATTCACCTGAACAGGATAAAATTAAATAGGAAAGAGAATTTATTCTTATGGAACTTGTTTTGGGTCCAATCCAGAGTTAAAAGGCATACGGTATATCTTCTCTGCGTAATTTCTGTAGAACTTGATCATTTTATTTGTTTTTCTATTTTGTATACTAAAATATTAAGTATAATAAACTATAATAAAATTTCAAATATGCTTTGAAACCGATTGAAATATTAATAAAAAAGCTGTTTAGCCGACAGGAAAGCCTCTGATATCATTAAAACTAAGGAAAGATTTATTCACAAGTGTATGCACAGTAGTCACAGAGATAAAAGTCAGTTTGTGCAGAAAAAGGTGGAAAATGTTACACTTCAAGCAGTCAGAAGATTTATATTTACTATTTTATTTTTAAAATGCACTGCAGACAAACATAAGTTGGCAGAAAGCACTTTTCAATTAAAATGATTTGCCTGTATATTTGTTAAAAGACTACTGCAAAATACAAATTTAAACTATAATCCTATCTTTATCAAGTTTCTGAATGGATTCTATTTTTGGGGTAAACCAAAATTCATTGCAAGATCTCATATGTTTTTTTAAAAAAAGACACCAATTTTAAGTTGTTGGCAAGATCACATAATATTGCACATTTTTTTGGAAAATTAATAGAACACCACCACCACAATTTCTACATTGTTAACCTAGTTCACTCTGTACATGCAAAAGTTCAGTTTGTTCTTTTATATTAAACAGAACACAAAATCTTTGAGAATGTGGGGTGAGATTCTGTAGTGAGCCTCTAAGCGGGGCAGCACAGAACTGACAGCTGAGGGCAAAAGGGACAGCTGAGGGCAAAAAGGGAGGGGTAAGTGTATTTAAGCCACCTTTGCACTCTCCAATCCTGCATTGCTCTGGGGGATGGAGTGGCCCGTGGCATAATTTAGACATCTAAGAGGTGCTGCCTAAAATATGGCAGCCTCTCTGGTATGTCCTATGGATGACAGTGCTGGTCAGGATTACAGTAGTGCTGTGTGCTGGAGCCCTATCCATGAAACACACCTCCAGCCCCGCTTCCTTTGCCAGGACTTGCACGGATGGCCTCATAAGGCAACCTTACGGCTGTCTTCTATGGGTCCTGTGCTGGCAAAAATTCTCCCCCCCGCAGAACTGGGGCCAATTTAGGTTGCTCCTGCTCTTTTATCTGGGGTAAAGGGGACAGAGCACAGATGAAGATCTCATCCATGGTAACCACATTGTAAAAAGAAATCATAAAAGTCATGGATTTGTTTAAATCTTTTAGATAAAAGCTGTGGTTACTCTACTATGTTCATATCTGCATTATGTTCAGTTTTGCACATATGTAAATAATTCTCATTTTTTTCATTTTCAAATGTTTTTGAAATCAAACACAATTTCACTTCTAGTCCACATAACCAACCCACATCCCTCTCTTCTATCATTTTGTATCCTTGGAAGGATTTAACAGAGTCAGAAGTCCAAGGACTTAAATGACGGTCACTGCTCGAAAATTCAGTCATCATTGGAAGCAGTTCTACTTGTTCCCAAGAACATGGAGACAATAAAATAGACAAAATCTGTGAAATTTTTCATTTTATACATTCAAAATTACCTTTGTGACTTAAATTCTCAAGTCCTAAAGTAACTTAGACATTTAGGAGCCTAAGGCCATAAACTACAAAATGTCAACCTAACTTACGACGACATACAGCCACTGCAGTTATTAAATTGCTTGTGTGTGTGCGCACTTCACTCCTTGTGTTAGTGGTGTGTGTCCTCACAGGAGCACTTGTATAAATTGCATGTATTGTCAGTGTGGGACACGGTGGGATGGTTCCTGAAAGCCAGTAACAGTTGACTTAATAAACACAGTGTCTATACTGACACTGTGTCGACCTAATTACATTGACTGTGACTCTACACCACTCGGGGAGGTGCTGTTACTAAATCTGCATAGAGAGGAATTTACATCGGCGGGAGCCTAATTTAAGTGAAGACACTTCCACAGCTAGATCGATGCAAGGTAGCTTACAAAAACCTAACCCTGTAGTGTAGACCAGGCTTCTGTCTCACTGAAAGTTGAGACTGCTAAGTGCCAATGTCACTTCTGAAAATGCCATTAGGTGCTTTAGAAAATTTTAACCTAATTTTTACGTACAAGTTTATAGTTTGATTTAACTTCTTAAAGATACAAGAAAAGCTTTAAATGTTTAAGTATTTAATAAAGTAAGCAATTACAGCTTTTAAATGTTTAACAGCATTTCAATAAACAAGATTTCCCAACCACAGAAAACAATAAGGAAACGGTATATGCAGTGTAGGGGGCTGCAGGGTATATGCAGGCCAATGGGGGCTGCGGGAAGGGCGGCCAGCACATCCCTCGGCCCACACTGCTTCCCACAGCCCCCATTGGCCTGGAATGGCGAACCGCGGCCAGTGGGAGCTGCGATCCGCCGAACCCGTGGACGCAGCAGGTAAACAAACCGGCCCGGCCCGCCAGGGGCTTTCCCTGAACAAGCGGTGGACCGCCTTTGAGAACCACTGGTCTACACTACACAGCTTTTAGTGACATGGCTGTGTCGAGACAGCTGTGTCACTAAAAGTCGGGCAATGTAGCCACTGTTACTTTTGCCGACAAAATACTTGCACCCCCAATGAGCGCTCCTGCTGACAATGCACTGTTCACACTGACACTTTTCGCAGCAAAACTTTTATCTTTGGGGGTGGGTGTGCTGTTGGACCTCTGAACGACAAAAGTTTTGTTGCTTAATTGCCAGTATAGACAGTATCAGTCCCAGGATATTAGAGAGACAAGGTTGATGAGGGAATATCTTTTACTGAACCAACTCCTGTTGGTGAGAGACACAAGCTTTCAGGCTACACAGAGCTCTTTTTCAGGTTTGAGAAAGGAGCTCCCAGAGTCACAGCAAAATGCAAGGTGCAACAGATTGTTTAGCACAAATAGTTAGCACATATTATAAGGGACCATTCAAGGCAGAGTGGCCTTGTTAACACCTCTGCAGTCACAGGACAAAAAGAGGGGGTTAGTGGGTTTGGATTGTTGAAATAAACCATAAATCCAGTGTGTCTGTTCAGTCCATGATTTTTGGTGTCTAGCAAAGTAATGAATTTAAGCTCCCAAACTCGTCTTTTTAAAGTGTTATGCAGTATTCCTTTGAGGATGAGGACTGATGGGTCAGATAAATGCTTTGGATTGTAAATGGCCTGCTGATATCCAGAACAATTGACAGCTACAAATCAAAATGGTTGGTATTGGTCTGTCCTCATGTGCTCCAAGTAAAGGCATGTCAAGTGGATGAAAATCAAGAATCTTAAAGAAATACATGCATAATGCATTACTGTTTTTCTTTGTATCTTTCAGAATAATTTACTGATCGAAATGAAATGTTACAGATTACTAAAATAGCTAGAAAAAAAAAGGTTTTTTTTACCCCTAATTTGACATGTGATAAAAATCATCACTTAAAGATAACATTATTTGCAAATTGAGCAAGAGGACCCAATGATAGCCATATATAATCAGTTGTCACCTTGCAGCTCAATTAGCCCTCATGTAAAAATGAGGCATGTAAGGAGAAATGAGGTTTTGACATTATCTCTGCCAGCAAGATAATTACACAGCCTTCATTTAACAGTAGGGCAACACTACTGTAGCAACAAATTAACTCAGCTCCATTTGCAATTCATGGTGTGTTTTCTCATTTAATACCATTTGTCTTACCCCAAGTGAATGTTTCCATTAGTTTTCTCCAGCACAGCAAAATACTCTGTTGGACTTCACACATTACATCACCAACTACTTTAGTTCCAGTAACTTTGAGAAAGCTGTATAAATTTGATTAAATGCTCTCCCCCCCCCAAACTTTCACTAAACCATCCTTTTTTGGTTTATAGCCAAATAATAATACAACAGGTGCTTCTGGATTTAATGAGTAAGGAATGCATTTTACTCTGTGTTCATTCCATTCCAGAAGCTGACACTGAAAGCTTTCACCTCTTGTGTTTTATTAAAAAGACTATAGCATATACTCATATCAGTTATCAGTGCAACTAACAGCAAATTTTGCAATTCAGCACATATCAGAAAAACAAACAAAACACATCACAATAGGATGTGCACTTAAAACAAGTGTTACTAAGTTGGACAAACATCAGCATATAATTGAGCCTCATCCACCTTGATACTGAATGGTTTACTTTCCTCCTGATTTTCAAATAAAATCTGCATCTCAGCTTGAACTTAACAATACCCAAAAATCAGGTACACACAACGCTTTATAAATAACTATGCAATATGTTCTGGTAAACTGTGCATAGGATTGGGAACCAGGATTTCCTGAGCTCAACATTGGCTATACCACTAATTTTTATGATCTTGGTCACGTCAACCTCTCTGTCTCATTTTACCATCTATGAAATGGAGAGAGCAATACTTGTCTATCCCATAGGATTGGTTAATGTTTGCATAGAGTTCTGAAGATATAAAGCACTGTGAGGTAAGTGCTAAATATTATAGCTGCAAGTACAAATCATAAGAATAATCTTCTTGGCAGCTAACACGATGTCCTGCTATATGCATTTAGTTTTTCTAAGTTTGAGGAATAATCAAGTTATCTTCCAGTGGCTTCATTGCAATTAACACAGCAGAGAGCAGCATAAATGTCTGTGAAAATTACAGTATTTTGTGAGCCTAGGGAACTGTTTATTGTGAAAATTATTAAGTACTATTTTGACATGTTTTAACTGCTAAATTGTCATCTGAGAGTGTACACAACTTAAACCCTTTTCTGCCCAACACATTAATAGTTTAAAGTCCTTTTAAAACTGTAAGCAACATGAATATTCCCTTCTGAGAGAAAACAATTTGCACATGAATTACACTGGGAACTAAAAAATGCAGTCAAGATTGTCTATGCCTTACGTTACTCAGCAGGAGATGGAAAAAAAAGAATGACTGCACACTTCAACTGTCAAATTTTTCAGTACCGTCACGCATCCCTCACAACCAAACTTCCTTTTTATTCCTAATCGGCTTTGTAAATTACACTCAGCACTAAAGCTGTTTGTGTAGGCCACTGGATCCTTGCAAGTCATATAATGAAGCCCAAAAAACATTTACTGTTATTATACTGACAAACCTAAAGGAAACAGTAAGGGATCCTCCATCACAGTGACAATCCATCATAAAAATAATCCACCCAGGACACGTAGACCTAGAAACATAGTATGGTGACTATTTCTATTACAAATTGTGGCACATCAGAATGGCCAGAGCGTCTTCTCACATACGAGTTCCCAGTGTGTCTGCCCAGAACATGCAGGGCTATTTTTTTCCCCAATAAACAAACAACAAAATGAGATATGCTTTGTTTTTTTAATCAAATACTGTAAAAGATTAGCTGTTGTCTTTTGCACCAGTGGCAGGTCTCTTATCATTCTCATCATATTGAAAGCTTATCCAACAGATGTCCTCTCCTTACCCTCCAGTAGTTCTTTGTGCACTCAAAATTAACCCACTATCACAATGTTTCTCTGTATTAACCAACATGAGATATTTGGAGAGGTCTTTGTTGTATTTTATAAGGAAAGTTGCATTAAAAGCATTAAAATAATTATGTTCACTTGGAACAAAATACAGTGCCAGCATTTTGTGTGCAGTATTCCATACAAAAGCTAATTAAAGAAGTTGAAAACAGCCTTAGAGATATTCTTTCGAAACTTTATTGCATTTAAAATGGGCTAGAAATGGTATGCTTGAATGTCATCCTTTTCTAGTAAGAATGAATGACCTCTCTGATAATCATCTAACCCACTTAAAAATGGTTATACTTTTTAAATTATTTAACGAACATGAACTTTGTGCTTGTCAAAGAAAGCAACAACTATTTCCCAAATTAATTAAACAGAATAACAGATAGAGCTGACAAACAGATGATTTGTCTAACCAAACATCACAAGATATATTTAGCCTATAGTAAAAGAAAGGGTGTCACTTTCTGTTACACGATTCCAAGGTGACTGCTTACATTTTGAACTGCTAGGCTAATTCTAGCCGGAGCACAAATCTGTCTTTTATTTCATAATTAATTCTCAGTGTCAAAACTGGTAGATGTCCTTTTTTGTAACAGCCTACTATGGCTGTTAATTATATCACAGAAAAGTATGCTTAAACAACAGTAGTAATGACAAACTCAACAGAAAGAAATTTAGAGTTAGGGCTAAAGCAGATAGGTAGTATGCCTTCCTTAACTCACTTCATTGTGCCTCATAATTGCATACTGATTTGCTTAGATTTTTAAAATACACCTATCTATCTTGTAGGCACATGTATAATAGAAAACACAAACTACAAATGATGCAGAATAGAATATAGATCAATACAAAATCAGATTCTTCCCTAGTAAAACAGATATTTTAAATAGATTACAGATATTTAAGACAAACAAGATTTATTTATGGATTGTATTTTTAATACTTG
>NW_020664613.1:3848696-3903472 GCF_002925995.2 Terrapene triunguis | reverse complement strand
GGGGGAATCCGGACGAATGGTAACCCTATTTGAATCCTACCACTGCCTTCCTCTTTTTTACCACATCTAATTCAAGCTTACCATCACCTTCACAGTCCTGTGTAAATTTGCCCATCCCTACTTAATTGCTCTTATTTAATTTCATATTGCTTCACTGTCCCCTCAGCCTTGCCAATGATGCTAGCATTGTCTGCATGTTTTGTTCAGATTCCCCCATAAGCAGCTCTTTGCCTTATTCCACACTGTGACTTTTGCAGAGAGAATGCCCTTCCTAAGCTCCTCAGCAGGGCTCCTACTCCCTCTCTATTTAAGTCCCTCCAGAAGACCCTCTTCTGCCATGTTGCTAATGGGAAATCCAGCTGATTTATACTGACAAGTTAATTTTAAAAAAATAGTTTAACCTTATTTTCCCAGAACTATTTCCTCCATCAATCATTTATATGTGTCTTTAGTTCCTTGGGCCAGGGACTTCTTTTTCTGTTTGGAAACCACCCATCACACTATGAGAGCTACCAAAAACAAACACCTTCTGCCACTACAAGTGTAAGATACTCAAAATCTTCTAAGACTTTCAGATGGTGAACAATTTACTACTAGTAGGCAAACTCCTAGAGTTAAAGAAGCAAAACTATACTCAGCCAATCTTCTGGTAACTTCCCTCTACCCAACTTTGATTTTGGTCTTGTATAGGTTGAGCGATCCTCTAATCAAGCACTAGTCTCTAAGGCACTGGATATGCTACTCATCTGCAATAGGTTTGTCAGAAAAGATGGAGATTAAAGATTGTTTCAATTTGCACATTGAAACATCGTAGCTCATATTGCCTCATTAATCCTTCCAATGGCTCCACTACGTCTTGAATGAAAAGGTTGGTGAGATGGAATTCTTTGAAGCCTGTATGAAAGAGCTATTGTATGTCATACTCTACTAGCCCAAGCATAATAAATATAATTTATAATTAGAAAAAATGTAAAAAAAAATATTTTATTTAAAATTTCAAGTTAACAAAAATAATTCGAGGGTGCTTCTTCTTAACACAATAATTATCATATTCTAGGATGATAATCTCCTTGATTTTCAGAGCTTATTAGCCCAGAATACAGTTATTAGCAAAGTACATGAATGCTAAAACCAAAAAAGTAGAAGAAAAACCACAATTTCCCAACTAGAACAGTATTTGAATCAAATGTGTTGTGTGCAGGGACCCAGGTCCAGCCACTCCCCAAAATAGTGGTATGTATTTTCTTTTGCTGTAGAGACTAACCACTAGAAATTATTTGGGGGATGTTCTAAGGCTGAAAATGCATTTCTGGCCTATCTTTCTATTCTGTAATTTACATGAGTGAAGATCCAAGGTCTAGGATCTTGGACATTGTGGAAACCCAGAGCTTTTTCTGAATATCAGGACTGTGAAATATCTTTTTACAGTCCTCATTAAGTAACTGTAACACCATGAAATAGTTTCAGAAACATGTGAATAAAAAAGCAACATGTAAATAAACAAGCAATGTTTTGTTTTTTCTACTCATAATCCAATGCAGTTAAAATATAAATATAAAATGTAAAGTATGGAAACATCCTTTCTGGATTTGTATTTACTGATTTGTAGCCAGTCAAACAATTCACATGCAGAACTATCTTCCTTTGAACTAAATGAATTGTGTTATAGTGGAATGAGTATGGGACTTGAAAAAAAATTGCTTCCAATTGCACACACACGAGAAAAAAAATTGCTAAGTCTAAATTAAGATGTTGGCTATGAAGTTTCCAATAGGACCTTGACATGACTGTTGACCTACTCATGACATGATCACACCAGTAAGGATTTGGAATTCTATTAGTATTACCAGAGGAAAAAAGTCAAGGAGTCATCAGGAAAACAAATCTATATCTGCTACTCCATCAGCCAATTACTGTTGTTAAAGTGGAATTAGATGGGTATTGACAATGCGGAGGGGATAAGGATTAGGCAGATGACTGAGTACACAGCTAGCACTGCTGTTCTGTTTTTGCTGCAGAAACTTTGAAAAAAATCTCAGAAGGGGAAGGAATGTGCTGTATGGAATACAATATTATGAATCTGGTCATGTCCAGAATGAAACAGGTAGTCAGATTACCCTTTCAGCCAATCACACAATGTACTTCTGGACAAAAGTACTACATACCACACTTTAGTGAAGTGCACTAACAAAACATAAACTTGGCAATACAGTTCAACCTCGATTATTTGAACGCCATGAGGGACTTTGAATATATTTAAATAATCATTTTTTGTTTTGTTTTCTTCAATGTAATCACAGGATTTTTTCCAACTAAGTTAACAGATGTCTTGGGAACATTAGCCTGTTCCAGGTAACTGAGATTTGGATTATACATACTGGGCACTAAATGGTAACTATAAATACTTAGTACTTACATAGTGCTTTTCACCCACAGTTCTCAAAACAACTTACAAAGGTAAGTAAGTATAATTCTTCCCATTTTACAGATGAGGAATCAGAGGCAGAGAGAGATTAAGCGATTTGTCCCACGTTACAGTGAGTCCATGGTAGTCAGGAACAGTGTCCAGATCTCCTAATTCCCATTTATTTATTTTTCAATGAATTAAAAATTAAATTTTCAATTAAATTACAAAAAAGGCTGCAAGTAAATATTAGAGAAAATCATAAAGATTCAAATTTAACACACCTGGCTTGATTAGGCCTTATTCTTCAGAACAATGTAGCCCTGACTCAACAAAACCAAATCCTGACTGTTGAAGCTCAGGAATAATGCACAAACTGTAAAACACTCAATTTCTTTTACAGATTCTGTTGACACCATGAGGGCAGAGTTGGAGTGATTAAAACAAAATTTTATCAGGATAACACCACATTCCACACAATAACCTAAAATTAATCTAAAAGTGCTATTGCAAAAGCAATTCTAAAAACTTGTCAGAAATAGAGCAAAGCAGTTTTAAAATCTTAACCAATAAGTGGAAAGGGCAGCAATTTAACTGTAAATATTGTAATGGGCTTCATCTTTTGTCAGACTCCAGGGGACATTTCAAATTCTGTAACATTGATTAAGAATAAAGGGCAAAAAGCAAAAATGGATACACAGCTAACAAATACACAAGCATAAACTTAAAACCAATCCACTAAATGTAACCTGCCTTGCCAGATCTTTTTAACTTATTGGAAAACTCGCTCAACTTAATATTGACACAGAGATGTGCAAATCAATACACACAGAATGAGTGATATATTTTAATTTAAAAATGTTCAAAATGTTGCAGTAGATCTATGCACTTAGCACATACAAATCATCAAAAGGGTTTCTTGTTGGAACTTACCGTATATACTCGATCATAAGCCAGTTCGTTTATAAGCCGACCCCCCCAAAATGGATAAGTAAAAATGGAAATTTTTTTATGACCCATTCATAAGCCGACCCTATAATTCAGGGGTCGGCAAACTTTGGCTCCCAGGCCATCAGGATAAGCCGCTAGTGGGCCGAGACGGTTTGTTTACCTCAAGCATCCACAGGCACGGAGGTAAACCTAAGTAAACAAAGTGTCCCAGCCTACCAGCGGTTTACCCTGATGGGCCAGGACAGCAACTGGTGGGGAAATTTTGGGGGGTGAGGGAAAGAGGCTGGGGGTCAGGGGAGTAACCCCTGTGACCACCCCCACATGACCCCACCCCTAGCCTGGGACCCCCACACTCTCCCCATCCCATCCCTTCCCACCTTAGCTGGGACGGGCCAGGGGAGGATGTCTCTGGCCTGGCTGGAGCTGCTCCAGCAGGCTGGGCGACGTGGCCATAGCCTGCTTCGGTGGTCAGGGCCGAGTGGCGCGGCCACAGCCTGCCAGCCCCGGAGCTGCAGCTGCTTCGGAGGCTGCGGGAAGAGCAGCGTGGCCAGAAGCGGAGAGACGCTGGCCCTGCCTCTTCCCTTCTGGGTCTGCTGCCTGCCTCTTCCCTTCTGGGTCTGCTGCCTCTCCTTGCCTCTTGTGTTTGGTGGGGGAAGGGGGACGGGGGAGAAGGGCTGTGTCCGACCTCTCCCTCTCTATACCCGTTCATAAGCCGACCCCCTTCTCTGATGCTTCCCTTTTTTACTAAAAAAATTCGGCTTCTGAACAAGCATATACGGTAATGCCGAGACATCACAGGATGGTAAGCAAAGCTGGGAAACAAGTGATGCATATCTCATACTGCAAATTCAAAAATCTTTCTTTTTTTAAATATATAACTCACAAGTAAAATTTATGAAAAGGAATCCTATTTTTACTATTAATTTTGAGATCAGTTGAACTCATTTGGCAACTTTAACTGCAATGACTGGGAACATTCAGAGTTCTGTAAGCCTAAATGTGTATTTTGCAACCTGTGCACCACCTACCTGCTGCCGACATGAAGTTCAGACTATTCTTCATACTGAATACTTACACTGCTCCCAGTGAAATGATACCAATTAATACTGATTTCAATGAGTGCATATGAGGAAGAAGAGAAAGGAGAGAGAGAAAAATATCTTGCTGAATTTAATTCAGCACTCCCTATTTTTTCTCATAGTACTATAGTGCACATAGTGTCTTCACCAAACATTTCACGCCCCCCTCTCTAGCTTTTCTTAGTTTATAATCTTTTAGGTAAATTGGCTTCAGAAATGTTTAGACAATCAGTAAAAAAAAATAAAAAAATAAAAAAACAAACACTGATGATCACAATTTCACTTTCTAACACTTGCATACACACATCCAAAATCCTCAATGCACATAGGAACAAGTGACATTTTTGCTAATTTAGGTATGGTTAAATTAAATGCTCTGTTAATATGTCAGTAGAACACGCTTATGATACTTATAACATCAAAGGCGCCTTGTGTAAGAGGAGGGATCTTGAATTATATTTTCTATATCTGAATTATACCAGTGAGATATCAATAAAAAAAAGCACTCTTTTGGGGAAAGACTAGAAAGTAATATCTGCAAAATTCCAGAAAGCATGTATACTTAAAGGGCTGTTGAGTAGCCCATTCGTAAGGTATATATTATCTTCTGTAATTTTCATTCCTCATTCTTTATTACTGAAGGATAATTGTGCTAAAGATCTGTGATTCTTAAAATTTCTCTTGGTGCTTATTCCACTTGTGAAATTATAATCCTAAATTTATGAAATAATTGCTTGTTTTAGATAAATAATGATGTATTGGAGACATAATTGTATCACTTGAAGTCATAGGCAGAAACAGCAAAATGTTGATTATGTACAAGGGTAAAGCAAATAGACCAAACATGAAAAAAAAATATAAATAGCCCTTATTAAAAAAAAAAAAAAAAAAAGAATAATTTCCAAATGTAACTATTTTCATCTTTCCATTCTCAATTCTATTAAACTGAACTAACATTTTGATCATACCAAATTAGTGCTAATAATGCTTTTCGTTGTTCATTTAGCATGATGGTTACATTAAATCTGTGATTCATGAAAGTAAGTATGATTATTATTCTTTTAACCCTAAGTGTAGAGAGAGACTAGGATAGAGGAAAGAGACATTACTTATAAATAAAGTTCAATAGCAGGTTTCATTTTCTCCAGAAGAAGAGTGAGCATTTAAACATGAAATATATACTGCTATTATTTTTATAGGTAATCTCAAATTATCTCAAAATCCTGCCAGTGCAAACTTCAACTTCACTAGTGAGAATACTTTAGTGGTGCAAATGTACCTCTTCTAAAGGGGTTGGGAAAAATGCCTTTTTTTTTTTTTTTTTTTTAAATCTGGGCATATCTAATGGTGATGATTTTTTTTTTTTTTTTAAACACTGA
Organism: Terrapene triunguis; assembly: GCF_002925995.2. Lineage (NCBI taxonomy): Eukaryota > Metazoa > Chordata > Testudines > Emydidae > Terrapene > Terrapene triunguis. The sequence continues at coordinate 3,897,659 of NW_020664613.1, read as the reverse complement.
CATTCATAGTCTTATCTGTGAAGCTGCATGGAAAAACAAAATATTATATAAAAAGGCAATTCTAATTCTGTGTCACAAATTATCTTTATTTCTCTTCCCCTACTCTTATTTATAAATGGAAATATGAAAGAAAAGAAGATCTTTGTTTCCATTAGCTCCATCTGCTCTTGTTGGCTATCCCCTACCTGAAGTTACAATCCTAATTTGTGACCTCAGATGTAGCTGCTGTGGAAGTGTTTCTGCTGCCAAAAATCAAAGGATTATGACTTCAGATGGAGACTAAGGGCTAGTCTACACTGGCAATGCTAAAGCGCTGCTGCGGCAGTGCTTTAACGCGGCTTGTGTAGTCACGGCAGAGCGCTGGGAGAGAGCTCTCCTAGCACTCTAAAAAAACCCACCTCCACAAGAGGCGTGGCTCCCAGTGCTGGTGCACTGTTTATACTGGCGCTTTACAGCGCTGAAACTTGCTGCGATCCGGGGTGAGTTTTTTCACACCCCTGAGTGAGAAAGTTGCAGTGCTGTAAAGTGCCATTATAGACAAGCCCTAAGCAAAAGCAGATCAATGTGATCTGTAAAGGTTTTTGTTTACTTTCATATTTAAAACTTTATTGTTAGCTGCTGCATACGTCAACTGGAATATGCACATCAGCAAACATGCCATTTTAGTTAACATTTTCTTCCTGGTATGTTTGAATCCAGAAGCTGTAATTTCCCCAACAACCTGTCTGTTCCTCTTTAGTAAAAAAAAAAAAGGGTGAATGAAGTCTCCCTAACTGACTACTGTTCAACAATTGATTAAGGTTCTCTTTTTAAAATATTCATGTTTCATACCTTAGGTTGAATAAACAGTTAAAAAAAATAGAGTTCTGGATGATTTACAGACAATAGATGAAGTCATATCATATCAAAGTACAGAATAAACTGATAGGTGTGGAAGAAACTTCACAGTATGACGAACTTTTTTTTTTAAATGCTCAGCCAGTACACCCAAGAGCTCTGAGTTCTGTAGCTGCTTCAATAGATGGCTCCATTTCTTAAATTTGGGGGGGGGGGGGGGGGGGAGGAGAGTCTCACAATGTACGACACAACATATTCAAACTGTGATTAATAGCTCTGCTGAATTTTAAAGATAGTGTGGTTGTAGCAAATGGTGAAAGCTTAAGCCCGTCAACTAGATCCTTTTTTCAGGAAACACACTGCAGAGGCTAAAAATATACAGAAGACTAAAGAAAGTTATTTTTAATACTAAAATTAGATAACAAATATTGCACGGCATAAAGTTTTAGTCTTAGAATATCAAAGCACCTTATAACAATGATACTAGAACTACTTAAGTGCTGTCAACTCTGAGGTGGAATGGGTCTGTCTTTTGTGTCTACACAGAGAACAGCAACTTTCAGATCAATGCCTCAAAAGCCTGTCCTCCACTGGCTTTTGAGGCATTGTTTTTTCTTGGTTTTCCCTCCTATTTCTCTAACCAGTCCATTTGGTGAGTGTTCCTATTTCTCTCTTACTCTTTCAATGGGCATTTCCCCAGGTTATGCCTATGCCCCCATGTTCTTCTCTGCACAAATTTTCTCTAGGTGCTCTTATTAACAAGAATGGCTTAAAATACTACCTTTATGCAGATGAGTTGCCAAACTACTTCTCCCCTGAAAACCGGTCTCCATCTATCTAATCACGCAACTTGGCTTGTCCTTCGGACATGTCTGTGGATATCAAACCAGCAACTTAAGATCTTCAAGGCTAAAACAGAGATTTAGATCTCTCTCTAGATTTCCTCTCCCTATTTCTTAGTCATATTGAATAACCACACACCATTCTCCCAATCACTCAAACCCATAAACTGGATGTAATTTTCAATTTGACCCTCTCTCTAGACCCATGAAAGTCTACCTACATAAAGTATTTCAAAGCTCTGGCCTTTTTCTGGATGTTCAGACTTCCAAAGCTCTTGTTTAGGCCCTCATCATCTTGCACCTTACATGTCTCAGTCTACCCCTCACTGGCCTTGATGCCAACTAGTTTGCCTTCTTCTCCAGGCCATCCAAAACACTACTGTTAGGAATATCTTCCTAGCTATTGTTGGGAGCCCGATTTGGTGGGCTGTTAGGGTTTTTTGCTGGGTCTCTCCACCCCACACTGCTACAACTGCTCTGGTGGGAGTGTGGACCCAGCCTTCTAACATTTTGCCAACAAGGCAAGTGACAAAAGGAAATGGTGGTTTTCAAAAGTTTTGCTCTCTTAGACACATCTGAATAGAATGTCACAGAATAAAGAAGAGGCATTTTTCTGGTTGTAGGGCTTTCTCCCAGATGAATTCCAAAGACCTACTGTAAACAGTGAAGATGTTAGAGCTTCTCAAAATAATGTCACAAGAATATTTTATAATGGAAAGTGTTAGACCACCTAAATATAAAGGTTGTTAACAGCTCCCCTTAGAATATTAATAAGAAAAAGTATCCTGGGGTTTTCACAGGCAGTTTTGTGGAAGGCCATATAAAGTGCAATTCATTTCATACAGGAGTCCTAACAGAAGTTAGGAAAATCCCAGAAGTGAAGAGTGGGTATTTGGCAGAAACTTTCTCCAGCCTCAAAATGTGTCCAATCTTAAAATTATAAACAGGTCAAATCCTTTAAGTGGCTTCAATTAATCATCCGTTTTTTCAGATGCAAATGCTAAAACTTTAGACAACTATGTGATAGGCGAAGACAAATAGTTAGATGCTAGTTTTTGCACCTGTAATTAATTGCTTCAGAAAACAAAGGGCATTGTTAAAATTAGGACCATAATCTGAGGTGAGGTAGAAATTAGGTCTCAAAGATTTTGTGGTTCTCTCTCTCTCTCTCTTTTTGTTTCCTCCACCCTGCCATTTCCAGGAAAGAAAAATAAATAGCCACAATTTGGGTGTCAAGTACTAAGGAAGGAACCTAAGTGAATCCTAGAAAGTTACTTCAAGGAGTCCAATAAACCCAACCCTGACAACCCTCACACCTCCTTATCTTTCTGTACGACACAGGGAGCTAACAAGTTGTCTTGCATTAATTTTGTTGCTCTCAATATATTGCATTCCTCCTTTGTATGCTGTCTAAACAGACTGTAAACTCAAAAAAAAAAAACCAATCTTTTCTTACCTTGTTGTAAAGTGACAGTATACAAACAAATAAAAACAGATTATATAACTTGCACTTGAGACAATTTGGTACAGATTTCTTTTTTTAAACTCTGAAAATGTGCTTGGTTCTTTACAATTACTAAAGGACATACCTTCAAATTCAACGTCTCTTTTAAAAGATCACATTTGCCCAGAAAACACAGCCTAGCCACTATTCATTTAAGTTTTGTACTCCTATTTTGAGGGCAGAAACCACAAATGCTGATGTGCACATAAACACACGTCCTCCCACTCCAATATCATGTTGTCTTGTGTTTCATAAGATATGCAGTACAGAACTATTTTCTAAATGGAAAAGGGATCTAAATAAGACTTTAAAAGATATTACAAAGAAAAGGCTTTGATCCTACGTGGTAGTCTGCCCAGGCAGAGGTCTGAGCTAGTAGATCCCAAAGCAGACTCCATGTGAAAAATAATAAACACTGATTTTTTTTTTAAAGCAGACTATTAAAAAGTGCATTTCTAAATATTTTTATATTACATATACAATTGAAGGTAGTATTTAAACAAATATTGTGAAAACTTGACACCTCTCGGAATTCATTTAAGATTTTACAGAGTTCAGTGTGTACATTTATTAAAATGGTTAGAAGACACATTGTACAGATTTACTAAAATATACCCAAAAGAGCTCTGCTTGTTTTTGACAAAAAAAAATTACAAGAGGAATAACAAATCAGTAGTAATCACCACTCTATGTTAAAAGATGTATCCATTTTTAGTATATAGGCATCTTTTCTTCTATCTCCTCTATATCATAAGTACTTTACTCTCTCTTATACCACATGCACTATAGACCCTATTCTGCGTCACTGATTTTAAATTTAGCCTATAAAAATTATTTTGCATACATTAAAAACAACACTACATGAATACTGAGGTAGTAATTCAATCTTAAGGTTCTTCTGATAGGATTCAAGTTATCACTTTTTAGGATGCTAGCCAAATCCTTCTGAGTGAATTCACAAACTGCCATTGTGCAGGAGACTATATATATATATAGTCTCCTGCACAAATATATATATATATTTAAAAATAGATAAACTGCCAAGAGTACACTTTACTAAACTTTTTTGCTGCATGGGCAAATGGCATTCAATAAGTTTCAGGAATCTGGGGATACAATGTGATAATTATATAAAAAAAATTTAAAAAAATTCAACTCATCGTTTCATATGATCCCATGTTCATAACCTGCACCATACTCACACTCTAACAGCCCTTACCCCTTTCTACATCAAACTTATTTTCTTCATATATTCATACAAGAGAGCAGCATATGGTAGATAAGGCAAAACACTTGTAGCTGTGTACAATCCCAAAAGGAACTTTTATCTGAAAGGGACAAATATCTTGAAAATAGGTATGAGATTAAACATACTTTGAGAGAGTATCTTGTGAAAATACAATGTGAAAAAACTAAACAGGTTTTCTTAAAACAGTTTTTACTTATAAAGTCTTTAGCTTTTAAAAAGGGAGACTGTTAACTTAAGCTCCCAACTTCTGATTTTTTTTTAAAATGTCAGGTAGTACCAGGAACTATTTTGGATTAAGTTTTTAAAAACTGATTTATTTTGGTGGTATCAGTTTAAGCTGCATCTAGGTAGATAACAATTGTTATGTGCATATATGACAAATATGCTTACTAGTGCTAATTTCTTAATTGCTAATTTGGTTTCCCCAAATTATTATACTTTCACAGAAGGATCATTTAAGTAACCTTACCAGAAAACAAAAAATTAAATAAACCAAGCTTTTGCTTGCTCTGTTCCATTAAAAATATTTATTAAGTCTAAAACAAAACAAAGAAACCACCCCCTACTTTTAGGCTGCCACCCATCCTTGCCTAAAGCGTGACCAACAGCTCAGGATAAATTGCTTATGGGATCTTGGCACATGACAGACCTATATTTTGTACCGTGTGATCTCACCATACATTTCAAATGTGATGATCACTTTTGAGAAAAAGAGTCAAAGCAGTCACAATAGAAAAACAGAGTGGGAGTCAGGAATGGCATAAAAGAACTTGGAAAATCAAATTAACAAAAAATTACCATTGTCTCTACTCCCTGAATGCAAGAAGAGACATTGGAAGCTTCAACATCAGTTCACAGTGCCACAAGACAGAGAGTAAGAACCTAATCGACAACAACATGCAAGTCCTGTGTATTGAAGATGGATAATAAGGTAAAGAATGTACAAAAAGATGCTCAAGGGGCTGCTTCACACAATTGTAAGGGAGAGACATCACTTCTCTCAGCCCAAGAGATCAAGGAATGAGCCTTGACATAAGGCAGTGCCTCCTAAACTTCTTTAATGCTATCATAACTGAAGCTCAGAGACTGTTCAGGTTATCAGAGAGAACAGAGAGATATCCTGATTAATTTCTTCTAAAATCCTCTTCTTCTTCAGTGGGATTGAGAAAACAAACATTTTCTGAACATGAACCTTCCTTCTGAATGACTATTTGAGAGGCAAGAAAGGAATCTTTCCAGGGCATCAAAGCAAACTTGGAGTAATCCCAAAACAGTATTTACCATCCAGCAATCTGAGAGAGTCCATGGTAGGAGAATGTGGAAGTTTTAATACATAATAGTAATATCACAATAAATTCATTCCATGAAAAAAACCATTGTGATGGGGTGTGTCCCTGACACTGGCCCATAAGAGGTTAATAGAGCCCTAGGGAGGCTGCGCAGGAGGCAGCCAATTAGAGAGGGGCTGCTAGGAGCAGCCAATCAGGGCTGGGCTGGCCCATATAAGAAGAGCTGCAGAGCAGAGCAGCTTCAGTCACTCCCTGGAGCTTTAGGAGGACCAGTTGCCTTGCAGGCTGAAAGTAGTAAGCACCCTGGACAGAGCAGTGCTGCAGGCAGAGACCGGGGGAGCTAAAGGCAGCTCCTGGTGGGCTTCAAAGAGCTGCAGGCAGAGGCCCTGAGCCAAGGGCAAAGAGGGTGCACAGAGAGGCAGCCCAGGGAAACCTAGTGAAGAGTTGGAGGGGGTGCTGCAAGCAGAGGCCTTCTACAGGGTTCCTGGCTGGGACCTGCAGTAGTGGGCGGGCCCACCATGGCCCCCCTGCTCGCCACTGGGGAAGTGGCTAAACAGTAGACTGCGGTCACCTCTGAGAGATGTGGCTGGACAGGGACTGCACAGATGTCCCCTGGAAGGGGAGAGCACCAAATGTGGCATGACCAAAGGGCTGTGTCACTGAAGAGGACATCAGTCCTTGGAGAGACATGGGTCCAGGAGCAGAAGAGGTGATGGGTGGAGCACCACCAGAGCAAGAAGCACTGGTTAGCAGAGCTAATTCCCAGGACAACCAGCAGGAGGTGCTGCACTGGTGAGTGAACCCCATTACATCCACCCTATAAAAAGTATACATCAACAACAACATGCTCCTGTTGTACGTGAGGAGTCACTATTGAATTTGACAGGACAGAAAAACATAGCAAAGCAGAAGGAAAGACAAGAGAGAGACACAATGGTGAAGTATAAAATTTGAGTTCTCTTAAATTTGTTCACCTGGAGGATTTAAAAAAAAAAAAAACTTGTCACAAATGACTAAATATATAGCTAGCTTTCAAATGATGTGAACAATACGTTAAGCTGTGTTAGTACAGACAGCCAAAAAAGTGTAAGTTAACTAGAAAATGCAAGTCTGAGAGGCATTACTGAACATCAGAAATGTTAGTGAATTCCCTTGAGGCATAACTGCTTGTTCAATCAACACCCAATTATTTGGTGCGGCTCCAGTACACACTAATACCTCACAGAGACAATATGAGCAAATTAAGGTGAGATTAGGTCTAAGGTAACATAGTGTGGAAGGAAGATATTAAGTACCTGATCTCTCTAAAGATTTTAGGGAAGTCCATTTTTAATTACCAAATCCTTCCCCGCCCAGCCCGTGGACAGAAGCACTTACTGATAAAGTTTGTTTGGTCAGTCTGCATAGCATCTCAAATACAAGATGTAAGTGTTTTGCTAATAGCCATGTTAATCAAGGATATGGACCTACATACAACACACAACTCTGGGCCTTTAACCTTCTTAACAAGAATGATCCAGGCATCTGGAAATCTAGACAAGTACCACCAGTTTCCTTATAATGATTAGACATACTTAAGAGGTGTGTGTTTAAAGATGCACATAAAGCTTTAAAAGAAGTCAGCTCTGTGTGAATCTGAATCAGGCATTTTGCCAAAGGATAAACCATTAATGGTTTCTATGATCTCTTCCTCAGAGAGGGGCCTGCCAAGACAAATCCTCAGAGTTATACTAGAGAGATTAAGTGAGGTCAAAAAGTCCCACCTCTCCCTAGCTGTGGGCACTTTACCAGTTTGGTAATTTTGATAAACTCTGAAAACATTTATTTCTCTACGTTTAATTAATCTGGTACCAGCAAAGTTTCTAACAGCTGGTATTGCACTTTGGCTGGTGTCTGACTTGATTAGCTTTGTAACAAGCCAACCAGTTCTGTCATCCTACTAGAATAATCTGTTTGCGAAAGTCAAGGCCATTTGAGACCTTTGGGCTATGTGTACACTGACAGCAGAGTTGGCCACTTACAGCTCCTCCAGCAAGGCAGAGTAAAATAAAAAGGACACGAGATGTACCTGAACCTGCAGGTTGTTTTTTCCCCCACCTTGAGGTTGAATTGTATCTTGAGTTTATCTTATCCTCCTTTGGAGGCATAAGAACTAATTGTGCCCCTAATATGATTTGAAAAGAGCATATAACATAACGGACAATACCTCAAGGATATAATTTATCTCTATGAAACACTGAGTCTGAGCATCAACATGTTCCCTAAAAAGCCTATATACAGGAAGCAAGAATTATTCTCCTTCCAGAACAGCACCTTCTCAACTGATCTTCATAGACCACCATGAAAGCTGTGTGACTGGATATCTGAGTGGTATCTGTTTTCACTTTTACAACCCTATCTAACAAAGTATTTGGCAGGAATAAACAGTCCCACCCTGAAGAGGCTGGTGTGAGGTCTTGATTAAAACAAGTTCTATACAGTAGAGTGTTGGAATTTCTACATTATGTTTGAACATTGACACTGTTGCATTTTAAATGACCCAGACATGCTTCAACTTTTAAACAGGTGGTCTATATAGGACAAGATGACTCTCCATTATGATTCAGAAGGAAAAAGAAGCTGAGAACATTTTTTTACCTGATGATCAAACTTGTGCATGAAACCCCACTCTCTCACACAAAAAAGAACTGATCCACAAAGCAAATATTGAGTTATTACTATGATGATACAATGGTATATAGTAAGTACTCTGTTATGCAGAGGAATTAGAAAGCCCTAATAAGTTTTTAAAATAGTTACAAAGTTGTCCTATACTTAGGGTTGCCAATTTTGGTTGGATGTATTCCTGGAGATTTCATCACATGACAATCTTTAATTAAAGATTAATCTTTAATTCCTGGAGACTCCTGGCCAATCCTGGACGATTGGCAACCCTACCTATACTTACAATTGTTAAACCAGCAAATTCATTTACAGTCTTGCATTTTCTGCCCTTTTTTTTTTTCTTTTAATTTACTCCATAAAATATTCATTATGCAACTCCACTCACGCTGATGTGTCCTTCCTTCCTTTCTTTCCACCCATGATTTGCACCTTTGTTCCTGGCATCTCCTAGGCCTGGAACAGCTTTACTCTATCTATATGTCATGCATCCTCACTCTATTACTTTCAATAATTCCTCAAAACTCAATTTTCCTCGCTTGTCTTCGCACCATTAATCCCACACTCAGGTGTTATTCACTGCCACACCAATACCTGATCATGATATGTAGATATTTAAAACAATCCAAAACAGGACAGCTCAACAACATTAATTTAATAACAGAAAAATAAAAATACTCCCACAGCACAAATCTCCCTCTTGTTCCTTCCTCATTGACTCCCAGTTATGTTGCAGTGTCTTAGAACTCCTATATCATCTTCCATCCTGCAAAGGGCCCTGCAAACACTGCCTCCTACCTCCATTTAGAATCCTACTGGGACTCTGCACAGGACTAGGGCATTACATTGTTAGCTCCTTGGTGCAGGGATTTTGTGTCCTTATGTTCTTAAAACACTGCACATGTGGCTCTATATTCATTAGAAACACAGAAACTAGGTAAGATTGATTTTGAAATTACAAAATGGTAGTATTAATCTAATTTGCTCTTGGGGCACTTTATAAATACAACAGTTATTTTACAGACCTAGATGTTTTCATTTTATTAGTACACCATTATGTGAATAGAACTATGCTAATTAAGGATTAACACATCCAGAATGGCATTTTACTTCCACACTAAAAAATAAAAAAAAATAAAAATTAAAAAAAAAATCAACTTTTAAAAAGACAGCCTTGAACATATTGACACTATTTTTAGATGAACAGGTAAGACCTGTAATTAATGTCTGATCTTTGCCTAAGAAAACATCTGTGTAATTAGTAAAATTAATTAATTCTAATTCATCCACACAAATGATTTTCTTAGCTCTGAAATCAATCATTTCAACACCCAAGATGCTATCAACTAAACAAATTTTCCAATAAGTGATACAGTAGATCAAGTTCAAATTATGAACGTGTCACTTTTCTTCCCAGTTGTCTCTGAAGTGTTTTCTAACATTTCCCTGTTGTGTCAACATTTTGACATTTATAGTATAAGCAAAACATGATCAGGTATTATGGAAGCTACAGTTTATATCTAGTCGTAATTACACATAATGCCAAGCTTTTCATCCATAGTTCTTGTGTAAAACAAAACAAACAAAAAAACCCTGGGAACTGTCATAAATAGCATTAATGGGCTGGGAACGAAGAAAATGTTTTGATTGGAGGATTTTTAAAAAATAATTTAAAAACTACCTTCCCTACAACTTTTTAATATTTATATAGAAGTGCCATTCTTCCCCTCGCACTCTAAATGCCAACATATTGAAGGTTCCACCAGAAAAATATGCTGAAGAACGAACCTAGAATTTCACACTAGGTCAGATCAGTCATTAGAGGACAATTGCAAGATTTCTTAAATGAACCAGCACTTTTTTTCAAAACATGTTTTTTTCCATCTGAGCTAATTTTAAATATTTTAAAAACATTAAAAAGTGGATGACCATATTTTGGGAGTGGTAAACACAGGAGAAAACATGATTTTCTATAGCGTTACTGCTGTCTCACTACTGTGAAAGGACAACCAAATGAGGTTTCTGCTACCTCACTGTGTATGATCACAGCTGGATCCTAATTCAAAGGGGCATTTCTCCTTGTCTGTATTAAAATCCTTTGACTAAAACCTACATATTTGCTCATTTGCTATAATTGTTTCATTTTTCCTATTTGAATCAAGGAAAAGGTCTGTGGCAAAATCACCTAATAACCTCGTAAGTGCTTGTTTTATGAATCTGGCCCTTAGTCAAGAAGTTACATTCAAAAGTCTTTTAATCACCTTCTGATCAGAATTTACTGGATTGTATCTAAGTTCAAGTTCAAGGGTATTAAAATGTGTAAAGGAGACTTTGAAAAAATGGCTGGGTTATAGATTTTAACTTCTTAACTAGAAAACTGACTCCAAATAGATTTTCTAATTTACAATGAATCAAAAGAAAAAACATTAGACCATAGCAAAAGTGGCACAAATGTATCAAAAAGCAAATGAATAAACATTTGAGAAGATTTATTATTAGAAATTGTAATAAATTTTGGAAAGATGAATTGATTTTAGTTAAAAGGTATAACTGACAATTTATTGGGCGGGAAGATGCATTATTTTCCAATTGTTATCCACCTACAGTAAAACTGATTTGTGTCCTATTGTATTTTATGGAAAAGGAGAGAGCAACTTTCAGTGATTTAGATTAAATGTATTAATCATAACCAAGCACTGTGAACTATATATCTACTATTAAAGAAGATTTTTGACATTTAATTCTGTAGCAATATTTTGGCTCTGTACCACTCTTCCTAAATCCAATTCCTGCTACAGTTGGCAGATTTCTCCCTTTTAATTTTATGAGGCTTAAAGTAGCATTTAACCACCCATGCGGTAAATAATGCAGGATTAGAAATATTTAGTGTTTTGTTTCCCTTTCAAGAGTACTAATCCATCAAACCCAAAAATATTTTCTTAAAAATTTCTGTATTTTAGTAATATTTAACACCAAATACAATAAAAACTAAAACATTAAATAAAGTATCACAGTCTTAATACATTTGTTTCCCGAAACCATTTCCCCCTAAAACTATTGTAATAAAAATGAAATGAAAAAAATGCATATATAAACCTGAAATAAAATCTCACTTAATAGCGGTTAAGATAAAAATCAGATACTGATTAGCTTAAATGCCACTGAGAAAAGCATAGTAAACAACTCACAATTCTTTAACATTGTACACAGCATGATATAGAAGCTAACTATGATTATACTGTCAGACTCTTAAAAATAAGATACTTATTCTAGTCTTCCAAACAAAAAAAATCTTAATGTAGACCAAAATACATGTTCAGTGTAATACTAAAATGGTTTTCTGACTTTCTGGAAAAATCCAGTTTTTGTTGCAGTCTCATTCTTTTTCTGTTGCTCAGACTAGTGTATTTACTATAGAAAATCTGCCTTATGATAACCTCCTTCAAGTAATAAATTCTTAAACTTATTCTATATACTGTAAATTGTCTTTAATGTTTTACAAACAATTACATATATGATTACAGTTTGTTAAAAAAAGTTAAAGCAACATGGTACTTAAAAAACCCATACTTCTAATTTTATTTTTTTAAACCTAACTATAAAGTGACATCTAAAATGATTAGGCTTGAAAGATTAGAGAAAAAAATTGTATTTTCTTTATGCACTGGACAGAATTCTAATCTGACCTTGTTTCTTTCTTTTCCCTGCATTGTCACTCTGTTTCCCCTGTTTATAAAGGTCTGCCACAAAGTAAAACGGGAGAATAAGCCATTCTTTAAAAAACAGAATATGACTGTAAAAAAATACAAACTTTGCAAGACTCCCAAGTCTTTTGAGGGCAAGGTGTAGTACCTTGTACTACTTTTAACTCAGTTGTATTCAATTTCCTATATTTCAAATTAATAGTGTCCCGTAAACATCTCACAATAAATTGGGACATATTTGTACAAAGTAGCTTTCTAAGCATGCCAGTTTCATAATTTGGTTTTACTGTATATCCTATCAATAAATCGTAAGAAAGCTTTAAATGTTATGTAGAAATAAGCAACCCATCTGGACAGTCTAGACATTTGATCTAAAACTATTCACTTGGAAGGTCATTTTATAAAAGGTTTTAATATAAAAAGGAAGGTTGACATAATGGTTATTCAACAGATGACAGTAAATTAGAAAATGAATGGGTAAATACATATTTCTCAAAACTGAGAATTGAAGTTAAATTTCCTTGCTTTTTAATAATTTCCAGAGATGCCATTCAGTGTTACAGCAATACAGATGCTCCCCGTTCCGGAACGCCTTGCATAAGTCGAATTTTGTGTAAGTCGGGAACGTATACCCGACAATTACGTGCAAAAAACAAAAAACCTTACGGAACTTTTTCCGTAAGTGCGGATTTGCTTAAGTCAGGTTTCCGTAACCTGGGGAGAATCTGTAATGAAAATAACTCAAATAGCTATAATAAAGTTATTCTGATAATTGTAAATGGTGGTTTCAAAGTCAACAAAAAATATTCAGACAAGGAACTAGACAGTTAATCTATAGAAAAAATTGTTCAGAAGTCAGTTTAAGTCTGTAATTCACTCAAAGGACTCAAATTAAAAGGGGCCAAATAGAGCAGTTTTTTTTAACTGCATTAACTATTTGTATTTGTTCTTTAGCCATCCATGGTTACAACATGGAGTCTGAAAACTTGATAAAAATTCATATGGTGTCAGAACAGAAAATAATGATATTAATCTGTTTTCAAATACATTATTCTGACATTTCAAATGGAAAAACCAATGTCTAAAACCAACATACAAGTACTATGCTACAAGGATTTTCCACTTTCCAGTGACAAACCTTCAAATCTAGGATTATTAGTTTACTAAGAGTCCTCCATGTAATTACCTTTCCACTGCATGGTTGCTTATTTATCATACATTTTCTTTGTAAAAAATACTGTATCAGTCTACATAATTCTTTATTCTATATTGATCTTTGCTATTGGCCAAATATAGAATATATTAATATAAAATAATATTCACTTCTGAAACTCCTTCCATCTGAAGATCCCAAATGGTTGTACCATTAATCGAATACATCTATAAGCCAATGAAGGAAGAAAGGGCCCTACTGAATTCAAGTAAATATCACAGCATCCACTACTGGTAAGCAGAAACTGTTTATCAGCACATACCAACCCTCCACAAAATATGAAGAACACCATATCCCTGAAGTTGCAGGAAGAATTTCAATAGGCAGAATAGTTACCAGTGCTGGAATCTGGGCAGGATAGAAAGACTAACACTCCGTATTAGCCACTACAAGAGGTCAGAACCTCAGTTTTACATCTGGTCTGAAAGTTTACCTTTTGCAATATAATGTCTCTAACGACATATTGTTACACTGGTTCAGTGCTGACTCAGAGGGAAAAGTAATGAATCATCTATCTTATTGCATTACGTATGTTCCTTGGAAGTCACCCACACTAGTACTCACCCTGACTGAAGCAGCTTAGCTTGTACGATATCCAGAACCACTGAATAAAGTGGTATGGCAGGTGGCATGGACAATAATGAAAAAGTCCTGAATGCCAATCAAGGCTTGACAAAGACACCCTCTGTGGTATTGGGAAAGTCACAACTTCTTCCTCTGTTTCTGCGTCTGTAAAAATAGGTAAAATACTGACCTACCTATCTAATATAGGAGTTAAGGATTAGATGTTTGTAAAAAGGGCTCTGAACATTACTCCTGGGGGAATTTTGCACCAAAAAATTAAATTCTGCATATTTTATTTGTCAAAATAACAATATAATCATGCCAACTTCAATTACTTTGATAATTTATTTCAAAATACCTGTCAGCAAGTATGTCTGTAACAATACAGACAACAAAGATTCAAGAATTATTTTTTTTTTGGACAAATAGTCCTTACCAGGCATATTAAGACAGAACTTTGTGTAATAATAATTCATTTAAACTACAATACAGAAACATATTTCCTGCATCCCTCAGAAGCAGTGCAAAGGCTTGGGGGAATCCGGAGGAGATGAGGGAGAGGGAAGGACTCTCCGAGTGAACCTGGATGGTTGTTGGGTGTGGGTGGGAGAAGTATGGAACAGGTTTTTGGGAGGCAGAGAGAGGGAAGGATTGTTAGGGAGTTGGGGAGCCTCCCCCATGCAGACCCTGGCTGACTCCTTGCCTCTCCCATTCTGTCAGGCACATCTGCCCCTGTCCCCATATTTCCCTGTAGTGCTCCTCTCCCCTACACCTCCCTCCTCATGTGGTCCCACAGCACCCTCCCATTCAGCCCCTTGCTCAATACTATCACCCCACTAGCTCCTGTGCCCCCGCCCCAATCTGACCCCCCTCCAGCCCTTCTGAAGGCCACTCGGTGTGACCCCCAGCAGCTGTGTGCCCCGTGCTGTCCGTCACAGGTCTCTTCACCTGGCCCCGCTGTGAGAAAAGCAGCCTCTCGCCTCTCCCCTCATCTTGGGCTGTTTGCTCCCACTTGGAGCTAGCTACCTTCTCTTCTGGCACCACAGCAGCCTCTGGAGGGCAAAGGGTGTAATTGCAGTGCCTCTCTAGCAGAATGTATATTCAGCTGCAGGGTGGGATCTGCAGGGGACATGAATTCTGCACGTGTGGAGTAGCGCAGAATTTCCCCAAGAGTAGAACATGAAAGGCTACATAAGGCCCATGTTTCATCATTATACATTTGCATTACTGTTTAAAAATTTCTGGTGCAGAGATCTCAATCCTGCAATCCTTTGTCATGAAGTAGTCCCACAGACTTCAATTACTTCCATGAATAAAGACTGCAAACTTGGGTTCAGTGACCGAATACCAGACAAGTCAGTACTAAGTAAGTTAAAGATTAGTTTCAGCCGTAAGTGTGACCTGTATTTTAAAAATTAAACAACATATAGAGCTACTGTACATGCCAAACGCAAAAAGTTAACAGGATGCAGCGTTGTTGTAGCTATGTTGGTCCAAAAGTTAGCACGATGGTTATAGTCAGGAGAAATACAAAGTGGGTGAGATAATATCTTTTATTGGACGAACTTCTGTTGGTGAGAGACAAGATTTTGAGCTTACACAGAGCTGTTTTTGAGGTTAGTAGGGGGATTTGGCTCAAAGAATTTTAAACACTGCAAGAAAAAAGTCTACTCTCAGGGGGTGGTCAATTTTCCTTTGCTTCAGTGTTTGGGAAACAATATTTAATTTCATATCACACACACACACACACACTTTATTTGCAAGCCATCTTTAAGTCTGAATTTCACAACTTGTTTTCTAGGTCTTTCCTCCCCATTTAGGCTTATAGGACCAAATTTTCAGTGGGCCTGAAAATTAGATTTACAAGTTTGTGAGTACAAAACTGATGCACTTGTAAATGTTTGCAGGCTCAGTTAAGGACATTCACTGAATATCTGACCCTTAATATATCATTTAGTTTCTTTGTCTGAATAACTAAGGCCACACATCCCCCCCCAAAAATCAAGGAATTATAGTAGAAGAGCATTTATCTCATTTTATCTCCTGCATAGTATTTTGTAGCATGTGTGTATTGCACACACATTAAAAACAGTGTATAATAAAAATATACACTGTACTATATGTACAAAAGCAAAAATATAAACTGATATCGCTTTAAATCACAATCCAAATTATGAAACATTCTAATTCCCAGTTTAGATATCATGGCAACACATTTAAGGCTCCTTTATATAAAAACATCTGAAACACATGACGTCTAATTAAATCAGGAAAAAAGTATCAGTAGCTTAGCTGCTAGTATAGGTCTGGAAAACTAAAAGGAAATGCACAGGAAGACCATACTGTAATAAAATCCTTGGAGTTCTACACAGTATTATGAGTATGGAAAGCACGTGTTTCAACAGGCCTTGTCTAGATTAGGCATTTTAGCCACTGGTGGCTCTATACCAGTGCATAACCCCACAGCAGACAGACTAATACAGTAGAACCTCAGAGTTATGAACACCAGAGTTATGAATTAACCAGTCAACCACACACCTCATTTGGAACCAGAAGTAGGCAGTTAGGCAGCAGAGAGAGAGAGACACACAAAAGCAAATGCAGTACAATACTCTGTTAAACAAACTACTGAAAAAATAAAAGGAAAGCAGCATTTTTCTTCTGCACAGTATAGTTTCAAAGTGTATTAAATCAATGTTCAGTTGTAAACTTTTGAAAGAACCATAATGTTTTGTTCAAAATTATGAATATTTCAGAGTTACGAACGTTCTCCATTCCCGAGGTGTTTGCAACTCTGAGGTTCTACTGTATCACCTTAAGCCATTATTTGTTCCATGCAGCTTATCACTGCTTGAAAACAGGGTAAACCTGCACCAATCAAATCACAGTTTATATTGGCTTTGCCTGTACGGTTTTGTGGTTTGCCCCAGATCAGGTATACTGATGGCTGGCCACTGATCACTATAGTCAAGAAAAACTGAGTGTCCATAATGCCAAAGTTGAAAGTGTGTTCTCCTAGGTTCTAAGGCTCATACCTGAGATAAAAATGGATTAACAGAAGAGCGCCCTCTATTTCTTTAGTGAAGAAAAGAAGTTTATATTGAGTACTGTACGTCCAGAGATGAAGAGCTTGCATTAAGGTTTAATATTCTGAAATCCAGCAAAAGGCATGAAAAAACAACCATAAAGATACACTAACAGTCTCAGAACCAAAATGACATTTTAAGTCGGTGGCAAATTCCAGAAGCCTGGGAAACAGCTGGGGAGGAAGACAAAGTGTTTCTTTTTAATGGTAAATTGCAGAAATTGGGGAGTAATCTTGTTTCTAATTCTAATTTCAAAATCAGATGTAACTATTCTTCTCTTCACAGACATAACTATGATAGTAGTTTTAAAAATAAATTGAAGCTCTTCCACGAGAAAGATGCTCATTCAAGGGAAAAAGATCAAACATTCAGTATACCATAGTTTAGAAGTAAACTATAGAGTAATTGTAAAAATTCATTTGCATGGCCAAGTTAAGATGAATTAAAAGGGAAAACTACTCAGCCTGACAGTTCATAGAACTTGTCACCCTGAATAAATTTCTAAGATATGTTTTCAAAAATGTAATAAGCCCACCTGGAATTTCTGAGACTAGTCCTGGAGGCAACCACCTTACTGAAAAGTTATGACCAGGGTTTAAATACAACTGGAGCTGCCTGGAGCAGAATAGTAAATATTTTCAAATCCCCTAGGAGCTCTGGCGCATCTCTCTCTGCCCCCTCTGGGGGCTAAAGCCCCGAGCCCTCCACCCCCACAGCTGAAGCCCCGAATGGGGAGGGCGTGGGGGGCTCTGGGAAATAATGTGAGAATTTAAGCCCTGTTACACCCTTTTTGATACTGTACTAGAAGAGATTTTAAACCAATTTCCAACATGGCATTAATATTAGGCTCCTAGAAGAAAGTTATTGTTTAATATTTTAAATAGTAAATGGTTTGATTATTACTTTAACAATTGAACTTTAACCAGAATGTCCAATATGAACTTCACCTGCTGTAGAAAACTGATTATTTTAATAATTGGTATTATGCAATTGTGCTTAGAAATATATTTTTGTATCTTAATCAGTGCTGCATGGAAAGGCCTATCTGCAGTTGCATGGTAATATAGAGTTGTTATCTCTACAAAATAGCAACTAACTGACATGTTAGTCAGACTTACTTTTTATTAAGCACCAATTGCACTAGGTGTTTTATTGGCATGTTTAAAGACACTGTTCACATCCTGAGTTTACAATCTGGGTAGACACCACACAAAATACAAGAAAGGGGAAAAAGGCAACATGGCATACCAAGTAAAAAAGTCTTTTTATGTAAGCTTTATATATTATTCTTCCTTTGCCTTCTGTAATCACAATACATTCCCATGCCCATGAGAGAGAGAGAAACCAGATTATGATTTCACTGTTGCAGACTTCAGTATACAAAATAAGTGGTAGGGAAAATTAAAATTTGTAAGGATATTAAACACACACAACTCCAAAGAACTCCACTTCATAAAATATATTAGGTATTCCAGAATTTTTGGAAGTTTTCATAGCCTGATTTTTTTATGTACAAAACCTCCTTTTAATAACCCGCAATTAGAGATTAGTATTCTCATTTTTTACCTGGGTTTCATTATTCTCCTCCACCCCCTGCCAAAAAATATAAGTTCTTTGTTCCGGATCTCACATTTTCAATTAAACCAGACCCAACTTTTATGCAAATGAGTCAAATGTATATTGTAGATTTTTAATATCCGGTAGGGCAAAGTTTCATAAGTGACCACTATTTCAATTTATTTAAGAGTTAGGTCTCTATTGGTTAAATGGACTGACTCAGAAGCAGTAATGGTTTGTGGTGACCATGGAGGAAATTGAGTAGAAGAACATGTTCCATGCATCATTAAATACCCTTTGGTGCTGCATTAAAAGTCAGCTGAGTAATGTGTTACTTTAACTACCTTTAACTTTAAATCAATTCCAAAATACAGTGAAAAATCATAAACAAAATTAGTGTTTGTTAGTAAACTGAATTTGGTATCCGATTTTTGTGGCTATTGTTTGGCTCATGAATTATGACCTCAGGGGAGCAGAGAAAGGGTAGAGTACTACTTCTGCCTGTTTGCAGGATCACTGGCACAAAAAAGGCTATGGTTTCCCTCAGACAAGACCCCATACTAACTAGTAAAGGTCAAGGTGGGCAAAGGATGCCAAGTGACATAAGATTGAGAGGTTTTTTTAAGCTTTCAGACCCATCATAGCATATCTAAAACTCAAGCTACTTAAAGGACCGCCTTCAACATTTTAATCAGTAAAGTTGTAACCGATTCTTATTCTGACACTACTTTAAACCAACCTGCTTACTATTTGAATACAGCTTGTGTATCAGTTAGAGAACAATGGACCTATGGGGTACATGGAACCATTATAATTAAAGTAAATTTTATGATGGGTCAACTAAGCTGTTATTAACACAGGTTAGAAAAAAAATCATTAACAGTATTCTATTGGGCTTTCATCATGACAGTCAGAAATGATACCTGAGTAGTAGCTCAGCTATGTCAATGAAAGTGAAAGCTTTAAGGAAAATGCATTTCAGAATTTATTCATGGTGACAGGAGCATTTTATTTTGTGAAATATACTTCTGGTTTGAGAAAAATGGGTTTCTTTTAATCATGACACCTACTACTAGATCCTCTCTCTCAAAACCTTCTCTTCAGACTTACAACCCTCAATCTTTTTTGTTCTTTAATTGAATTTTTTAATACCCAATTGTATGTTGTAAGGAAATATTCCTTTGGATAACAGACCCCGTTATAGCTCTACCACCATTTCACACAATTTTCAAGTTATTTTAACCAGAAACATATTTTTAGAAATCTCTAAAGAAATTCTATTAGTTCTTCAATTATAGAAACATTAGGAGCAGAAGCACTTAAGTTTGCTCTCATAAAAATTCTCACAGCGAACAATAAAAAGTGCACAGATATTCCTGACCCAACCCCACATAGAGTCCCTCAAAATCATGAAATGGCACGCAAGAGATGTGGGCCTCTCCAAAGCTGAGCTGGAGGTTTTTTCTCTGAGCACACATCATCTCAAGGCCTCTGCTAAGATTTTCTGAGAAACCTGTGTCCTACTTGGATCATATTTTAAAAAGAGAAAAGCAAAGAAACCAAAGGAAATTGAAGCAGAAGTGCTCTTCAACCAGATCTTGAGGAAACACACCTCTCAAATTTAGCTTTTCTCATTTATTGTGTCTCCTGAACAATAAAGACAAGACCAGATAAGAAATAATGATGTCAAGGCTATATTCAAAAGAGCTTAAATACCATAGCAGGATTCTGCCAAAACCAAACAGACTAACAGTAGCATAGCAGCAATTCTGAGTGAGCTCAGGGCCTGAAATAGGCTTATCTTAGTATCAATTCCAGGACCAGAGACCAGGGCTAGCAAGGAAGATATAGCAGAGCCCACAGGAAGTGCAGCTTGTATAGGTCAACTCTTTTTACAGCTTAGTGTACTGCTATCATTTTCTAGATGCCAGGCCAGAAAGAAAGCGGAGTTAGCAAGAGGCACAATCAATACTTAGGGCTGGTCTACACTTGGGGGGAGGGGGGGGATCGATCTAAGATATGCAACTTCAGCTACGCAATTCGTGTAGCTGAAGTAGAAGTATCTTAGTTTGACTTACTTGGCTCCCTGGCCAATTCCGCTTACTCCTCCTGCCAAGGTGGAGTACGGGCATCGATTCAGGGATCGATTTATCACGTCTAGACGAGACGCGATAAATTGATCCCCGATAGACATGGCCTTACAGAACTCAAAGCTCATCACAATTACAGCCTATTCCCTGAAAAGTGAAGTATCTGGAGCCAAGTGGAGTGTGACAATAGCAAGGGCCAAGAGCAGGAGCATCGATATTTTAACATTCACACTCATTTCACTAGAAAACTTGCACACAAAATGATGAAGATATTATATTAACACAATGAGCACCAAGATGAGCAAAAACATTTGAAAAGCTTTATTTCCCCCAACAGTAAGAACTGTCAATTTCTAGTAGCTTTAGTTCATACTATTTTTTTTTTTCATCGATTAAGCCTTTTACTGACATACTAGTAATTGAAACTAAAAATTAGACATCTGGAATTGACTGAACAAAAACATACCGTTTTGATCTAGTTAAGGAAAACAGGATCCACCTATTAGTATGATAGCAAAAATATGTAATTGAATAAAGAGAAGCAGAATTTGGATTCACAATTCTAATAAATGTGAATGTCATTCATTTCAGTATTTATACACTGGCATACCTAACTGTAGAATGTCCATTTTTCCCCTCTTCTTCTTTTCAAGTCTGTATCACTGCTCTTGAGCAGATATCACAGACTCATCTCCGTTAAAAATGAAAGAATTGGGTCACCATCACATTCTGTTCAATGGGTTGAGTCTGCAGTATTCTTCTTTGCTCAGGATATTAATCTTTCTAAAAGCATTCTAGCTCTTCAGTGTAACAATCTAACAGCAGTAATTACTTCTTGTTCTGCATTATCAGATGTTGCAGGTATTATGATTTTTTTCTTTGTCACTGGATTGGTGTATTTAAAAGATTTTATTTGAAAATCACTCATTGATAAACAATCTTGTGTGTTCTGACATGAAGAACCAAAATTTCCAAGTTGGATGTGATGGGTGTGTCTGCAAAAATAACCGGACACCCAGGATGCATGCAGATCAGGAACCTGTCCAAGCTCACAGCTAGCTGTACATTTGCCCGATATATACTTCCCCCTCCCCCCCCCTTCAAATGTGGAGCTTTGCAGGGTATTTTACCCTCCTTTGAAACGGTCTCTGGGAACATACCACACAGTCAGAATATTATGTAACAATAAATTTACCATCTAGAGATAATTCAGTTATCTTTCTTTAATGAATAGCATGCAGTTGTCATACAGGAAACTATTTTATTATTAATACACATGAGGTTTTCTTGAAAAGGAGATAGGTGATTATAACAATCCACAACTTGTACCAGAAAGCAACACATCTCTTGTTATATATACACATATGCAGTATTTAATCACCTTTTTTACTATTTAGAGGGGAAAGGCAGTTTTTAAGGTGGTTAAGCTATGTATCATCAATACCATGAAGCTAACCTATCAGTTGTAATAGCTCCTATAAAATACCAGGGCGAGATTGCAATAAGACTTGAAAATGGGCTACAAATCCCAGATATGCTCAAGTAGGCAGTGAACCAAAAATAAAAATAGGTAGATCTGAAACCAAGAACTAGATAGCATTCATCTAATTCACGACCACTAAAGGTAGAGTTCATAGGCCAAGGTTTTAAAGAGTCTTATTCAGCTCTGAATGGCAATTATTAGACAAAGATTTCAATTACAAAATTTCCCTCCTTCCAAAAGGGTTAAATTTCCAGTATTGCTTTTCTATGCTCTGCATATGTAATACCTTTTACAGTTTCCATCATCACATTATTCTAATGAAGCAAATTAACAGTGTTCTCTGATAAAGACGTTAGAGGATGAGGCTGAAGGCCTTGGAATTTATCATTCTAGGATATGGTTACTACTAGAGAGAACCCTCAAGTTATTGTATTGAAATGAACTCTCCTTGCTCTCCATTTGCCTCTCAACTCCCATTCTGATAAAGAATTACAGCTCACTTCTATGAGTGTTTTTTTAAACATTATTTTATAAGCTGTCTCTCCTCCTTTTTCTTTCACTCTACCTCCAAAAAGAGTTTTCAAACCCATACAGCTTTATTTGAAAAAAGCAGAATTGGGAGTGGAATGGGAGAGGCAGTGATAACTGGTCTTTCTCCCTTCTTTATCAACTTTGTTGTTCCTACAACTGAGGGGACCTTTAATAACATTTGTGCTTAGAGGCTCTGGGGATTTTGTGATGTGCATACATGAGTATTAGATCACTAACTTCATTTTAACATATGGCCTTAAAAAAAAAAAAAAGATACAAAGTTGAGGGTGAAAGAGATGAGAGTACTCCACAGAAAAAAAGAACAGTACATTAATCCTATGCGCCACATACACTTAGTGTCAGGTGCATTTGAGTACCTTATCAGTTCTGATGTTCCTTTACA
Organism: Terrapene triunguis; assembly: GCF_002925995.2. NCBI lineage: Eukaryota > Metazoa > Chordata > Testudines > Emydidae > Terrapene > Terrapene triunguis. The sequence continues at coordinate 3,874,646 of NW_020664613.1, read as the reverse complement.
AAAAGACAAGTAAAAATAATCTCTCCCTACAATGTGATTTGCTTTAGATAAATATCCCTTTCTTCACATACATCTGCCATATACTGAAATGTGTATTTTTTTTTTTTTACCTTTTTCCCCCCTACAGTTCATAATGTAAAGCATTAAGGAACAGTCTTCTAATTAACAGTTTGTTTGGATCATTCCATTATAATATCAGTGTTGGAAGGAGAAGAATTAAAAACAACCAAACATAAAAGTGTTAGAAGAACTAGTTTATAGTAGAGTCTTACCATTCTAATTTGCATACTGTAAAAGAATGAATTAATTCAGCTATATACAAACATTTAGGATATCAATGAAAGGAGGAGTATGCATTTGGTTTTTGGGTTTTTGTTTTGTTATAATGGAAAAAACAGTTCAAATTGGTTTGAATGAAAAAAAGCACGCCTACCAATGCAGCTGGGTTTCCTGAAACCTTTTTGATGTTCCTTGCTGGCATTCCATGAAGATGACTAAATCTACTCTGGAAACCTACAAGCAAGCATTAGAGCTCAGTTTAAAAAATATTTTATATTACAGACAATCACATTCCTAAAGGTACAGTAGGCGATATGAACCAAAAGGAATACAAAATATTTTCTTTGAATAACAAAGAATATTTTAATGTGTTAATTTTATAGCTGCACCATTTTGTTTCGTTTCTAAAACTACTGAATTATTTTATGAAAGCTATTGAATTACAAGTTTAGGGGCTGATGCTGCAAACCCTGACCCACATAAAGGGTACATTTGCATTGCATCAAGGGTTGCAGATTTGCAGTTTGTCTAGACATACCTGTGCTACCTTTAATCTAACTAGCTTGCTAAAATCAGTAGTGAGGACACAGAGGTGTGAACTTTGGCATAGTCTGCACAAGTGAGTACATACCCGGTGTCAGGTGGCTTTGTGCAACCCACACCGAAGACTGAGCTGATGTTGCAGCACCCTCACTGCTATTTTAGCAACCTAGCTAGATCAGGTATGTCTATACAAGCTGCAAACTACAGTTTGGACCCGACTGCAATGTAGATGTTCCCAAAAAATCCACTGAAGTCACTGCAATCAGTGGGACCCTTTGTAGGAGTACAGGTTTGCAAGATAAGGGCCTAAGAAAAAAATCAATTTCGTACCTCCTGAACTTTGCAATCATTGGCAAATGGATCTCTCATTTCCAGTCTTAGCACTGCTCAAAAAAAATTGTGAAAATTCTCAAGCTAATGAAACTTCAAGATCAAGACCAACCACCACACACTTTACATATCAGATGCAGACTAGAGACATCTTTCCATTGAACCCAAGCTACTATATTATTCTGCCTTTGAGTGTTACTGACCTCTCTTCCCTGAATGGGACATAAGAGGGAAAGCACCAGTTAAGATACTTTCAAAGACTGGATCAGGCAATTCTTTCTCCAACTCCGTTGAGTCCTGTTCCCACCAGTGACCGACCCCAGTGATTCCACACGCACCGCCAGATTCATTTTCATGAAACCAGTCACTCTGCTCATCATCACCTGTGTAAATATAACAACCCCCCCCCAAAAAATACAGGTTTATTATCCACAGAAACCACACTTGTAATCACAATATCTTTTTTTTGCTTTATAGTTGTACTACAATTATTTGTATATAACAACTCTGCTTGGAGAATAGGTTTTAATAGCATGACAAGTAATGCCATCAATAAGAACACACAAAATGTAATGTTTTAGAACCAATTTAGAAATGTGAAAAACAATAATAAACTGGTTAATCCTTTGGCGATAACTGCAGGGAAATCCATTTAAGTTACTGCTCTTTTCCCATTAACAAAAAACAAGCCTTAATCTCCTGCTGGGAATTAAAAGGTATAAAACTGTGAAACCAGTTCTTTGCAGCTGATAATGGTATATAATTAGCTTAATTTCATGATTTGTATGGCATGTAAAAGGGGGAAACAATCATGAACAGATGTGACTAAATAAAATTAATCTGATTAAGTTCATTAAGAAATAAGTTTTGAAAAAGTTGATTTTAAATGAAAAGTGACAGTACCATGAAATATACTGAGAAATGCACTGTATTGCATTTTGAAGTTGGTCATTTTTAACAAAAATATTTTATGGACATTTTCAGTAAATATTAGAGACACAATGGCAAAAGCAAGAAAAATTCAACATTAAGCATCAAAGTCTGCCTTTAACTAATCTGATATAAAAAATAATCCCCTCCCCCCCCCAAACATTTAATTAAAGGTGAACTGCTACGTTTTAAAAACACTGTTTTGTACAAACACGTAGAGGTAGTAAAAAAGAAGAGTACAGAGCACTGTATTTTAAACAAAAGTTTGAGACGATCATTCTATCATTGAGGTCCTGAGCTGCTAATTCCCCACTTACTTGCCTCCATTTAGTAGGAAATCCGTTAAATCCGACAATATCCTCTTAAGACTTCACTAACTGTCCTTAAATCCAGGAGTTTTAAAAGAAGTATGCTATCGGACTCGTACCATGCCTGGTAGTGTAGTCGTATATAACCTATCTTTAAAGTATCCAATTTGTTCACCATAACTATTTCCATGTATAAAACTGTACCGTGCCTTTCACACTTTTAAATCTGCAAGACTACACGAAACACACCTTACATGAATGTTTAACAAACATTTTAATATGTATGGGCTAATTTATTCATTTATATTTGTTTAATTAAATAGGTGGCTTTACACAGTCAAGTTTATGTCAGCCACAGAATAACCTACATATCAGATGTAGGTTGTGAAGTATCCAAGCATATTTTAATATTTGAATATGGGATAATCTGTAACATGATCAGCAATTTGTTACTTCCACTTCAATTGTGCTAAATGTCGCTGTCACTCTGACAACAAAAAGAACACATTGTCATGAAAATCCAAGCAGAGCCTTGAGGAAAAGTGGAAAAAACAGATATTATAATAATCAAGTGAGGCAATTCCCCAATACCAGGCCAAGCATAGCACTACTGACTGAAAGTGCTGGTTCTGGCCTGGCTGAGTCCAGCGTTACAAGCATATTAAGAAGAATCAAAACATCTCACTGGTCCCTTATGGATTAAATGATGGCCTTAAAATCCTCAGTGGTAACTACTAACACCAAAATTGATAGGTTCCAGAAAAGGGTAAGAGAAGAAATAAGAAGAGGGTGGAAAAAAAGCCACCTGTAGAATGAGCAGTAACACAGAAGAGGGGAGGACGGGGAAGTAGGAGGAGGAAGCTGGAAACAGGGATTTTTTTGTACACTTAATGTCTATCAAGGAATTCAGCATATTTCACTCTCCCAATTCTCTCACTGGCACATATCTATTTTGCTGTGACTTTTCACAAAGTCTGCCCCTCATTAATTCTATCCTTGCCTTCCTCAAGGTCAAGCTAAATTTCTCTCTATGGATCTAATCCATGATGATCCTCAACGGAGCTAGAAGAATAGTGGTGGACAAAAGCATGCAAACGTTTTAGCTAATTTTGTACTATATTTCAATCTGGCTCTATTCAAATCCCTTTCATTTAGTTTTTCACAAACTTTTGTACTAGTGAAATTTGTTCAAATATTTGGTTACAGAAAGTCGGTTAAATGAAACAGCCTATAAAAGAAATGAAATTTGTGAACAGAAAAAAAGGATTAAGCAATACTAAAAATGACTTGTAATTAACAACTCTGCCAAGCTCAAGCCCCAACTAGTGGGACTTATGATTCAAATTAGGCTGATGTCTGGTATGGAGAAAAGCAGAGTTTCTTGTACCCAGATTTAAGTTCAGAAACTATGCGGGGAAAAAATAATGAATGGATCACTGGTGGCTAAACATGATTTGTAAACAGCAATCTGCTGCTCAATTTTTGTGATCACAGAGTAACTACATACTTCCATCAAGCAACAGACTGCACTGCAAGTTCTTCAGCATTAAAGAGACTGGCTACTACTGGTACTCTATAGTAGGTAGAATAACAATACTCAAAAGGAAGTTAAGTATAATTATTTCAATTTTGCTTATTGGGAAGCTACCGCACAAAGAGATTAAGTAATTTGCTCAAGGCTACACAAGAGGTCCATGGCAGAACCCATGGAACAGAACCCGAGCCTCCTGACTTGCAAGATGATGTTTATTTGGCCACCTACTCATATCTATGTCTTTGACTGTTTAATTAAGGGTATGTCTACACTGGCAGAGTTACATCACCGGCAGTTACATCGCCGCTCAGAGCGCTGAAGGGAAACTGCTGTTTTGTGTTCACACTGTCAGCTGCCTGTGCAACAGTGTGTTCATACTTGCGGCACTTGCAGCGGTATTCGGAGCGATGCACTCTGGGCATCTATCCCACAGAGCATCTCTTCCTCTTCTGCCGCTAAGAGTGTGTCGCGGGGCATCCTGGGTCCTGTTCCAATGTCCCATGATGCATTGCTTCGCATCCCAGCAATATGCTTCCGTCTGCATTTGGCACCATCTTTCAATGGTTTGTGTACTGCGCGCTCTGCCTCTTCGGTCTGCAGGAATGGATCCCGCACTGTTGAACAATATGCTGCTCGCTCTCACTAACACGTCACGAATGGCAATGGAGTTATTCCTTAAATTACAAAGGCAAGAGGAGTTTGACATTCATCTCGCCACATGTAGTAGCTACGACACGAGATTGCTTGTGGCATTCACAGAGGTGATGACCACAGTGGAACGCTGCTTTGGGGCTCGGGAAACAAGCACTGAGTGGTAGGATCATGAGCAGTGGCTGCAAAACTTTCGGATGAGGAAAGCCACGTTCATGGGACTTTGTGATGAGCTCGCCCCAGCCCTGCAGTGCAAGGACACGTGAATGAGAGCTGCCCTGCCATTGGAGAAGCGTATGGTGAATGCACTGTGAAAGCCGATCGGTCGCTAACCAGTTCAGAGTGGGAAAGTCGACTGTTGGACTTGTGTTGACGGAAGTGTGCAGGGCCATTAATCGCATCCTGCTCCGAAAGACAGTGACTCTATACAATGTGTGTCACATTGTGGATGGCTTTGCACAAATGGGCTTCCCTAACTGCAGAGGGGAGATAGATGGCATGCATATTCCAATTCTGGCACAAGACCACCTAGCCACCAAGTACAATAATTGGAAGGGGTATTTCTCTATGGTTCTCCAGGCGCTTGTGGATCACCGTGGGTGTTTCACGGACATTAATGCAGACTGGTCCGGAAAGGTGCATGACGCATGCATCTTTCGGAACACTGGTCTTTCCAGGAAGCTGCAAGCTACTTTCTTCCCGGACCAGAAGATCACCGTAGGGGAAGTCAAAATGTCCATTGTGATCCTGGGAGACCCTGCCTACCCTTTAATGCCATGACTTATGAAGCCATACATGGGGAACCTTGACAGCAGCAAGGAGCGGTTCAACAACAAGCTGAGCAAGTGCAGAATGACTGAGTGTGCTTTTGGCTGTTTAAAGGCCCGCTAGCGCTGCCTATATAGGAGACAGGATCTGCTTATGACAATATTCCTATGCTTATAGTCGCATGCTGTTCACTCCATAATATTTGTGAAAGGAAGGGTGGAAGTTTCATTCTGGGCTGGACCGCTGAGGCTCAATGCCTGGAGGCTGAATTTGAACAGCCAGAGACCAGGGCTATTAGAGGGGCGCAGCGTGGGGCCATAAGGATCAGGGATGCCTTGAGGCAGCAATTTGAAGCTGAAAGCCACTAATATTTGTTGCTATGCTCGAGAGTACAGGGCTTGTAATGCTAGGAGGTGATTGTGATTGGTGCAGACAATGCACTGTGAAGGTTTAGGAAAACTGCCTGTTGCTTTGCAGGGCTTTATTTTCTTTTAATTAATGGAATAAAGATTTCTTTCAAACCAAAACAATTCTTTTATTAAAAAACAACAACTAGAGGAGACAAAAAAATAATAATCAGCACTGGGGATGGGGGAAGGAGGGTCCCAGGAGGAGGTGGGGTCCCAGGACAGTTAAAGTTTTGTGTATCTCCAGGGATCATATCCAACTTTGTCCTTTGGAGTACAGTGCAGCAGGTACTGTACTTCAGCAGGGCTAAACTACAGAGGGACAGGTGTTGAGTGCAGTGGGTTCAGGGAGTCCGCAGGGCTGGGCTGTGACAGGGCAAGAGTGGAGTGCAGCGGGTACAGACTAGAGCCAGAAGGTCTACTCCCATACCCCAAAGACCACTATTTTAAAAATATAAAGCATCATAAATGCCATGAGGCACCTTTAAGCCAGCTGTTAGATCCCAGAGCAGCAAAAGATTGAAGCCTCTCCTCCCTTCCCATCCCCTGACAAGATAGCTGCTGAGGAGGAGAGGGGAGCTGTTATGGTCCTACTGAAAAGGGTTGCAGATGACACGATGGAAATTAAGTCCACTATGTTCACAATGCCAGATACAATTACATTTGACTCTTCCCTGTTAAATCTGACTGGGTTTGTAAGGGAGGCTGAGGGACTTGTATCTGGCACTGAAGATCAAATCTAGGTATCCAGATTCAAATTCAGCAGAATATCAGTGAGATCAGCTCCTTGAAAACAAATTGGAAACATTTAAGGTGATCCTTGTGTAGTAATTTGCAAATTCTGGGGGTCCTGGAAGGGGATGAAAGGGGAAATCCCTTGAGTTTGTCCCCCAGTTCTGTGCAGAGATTGTAATTTACCAGGGGCATAAAAGTACTTTGCCCCAAGCCTGCCCTGGCACTAAACCAAATGCCATTATTGTCCATTTCCTGAAATTTATTCTTAGTGTATTATGTAGAAAGCTAGGGAGAAGAATGAATGCTGGAGTGCTTTTAATCTTAGGATCATGATTTTTCAGGACCTTGCTGGACATAGTGTGGAACACAGAGCTGCCTTTAATAATGCAAGGAACATGGCTAGCTGCAAAAAAGCCTTAAATACTATATACACCCCTAGCCCGATATAACGCGACCCGATATAATACGAATTTGGATATAACGTGGTAAAGCAGTGCTCTGAGGGGGGCGGGGCTGCGCACTCCGGCGTATCAAAGCACGTTCAATATAACGTGATTTCACCTATAACGCGGTAAGATTTTTTTGGATCCCGAGGACAGTGTTATATCGAGGTAGAGGGGTACTGTTTCAAGCCATATTCCATGTACAGCATGGAGAAGAGACCCATGTCTTTCAAAAGCCTTAAGAGTCAGAAAATTTCCTTAAAGGACTCCAACAAGATTAACTGTCTGTGTTCACTACATGCTCCTGTATTAAAAAATGGATTTGTGGTCCTTAGTGAACTCCTAACAAAAAGATTTGGTCTAACTTTTTTTTTTTTATATAAATGTTTAGTTGGTTCCTAGCAGATGGAGATTGAAATGCTGCACTCGTTTCAGCTGCCTGCCCTCCTTCCTTTCCTTTCCCTTCCTTCCCATTCCTTTACTCATCTGTTCTTTTTTCCCCCTCTTCTCTTATTTTCTGGAGGAAAATTGAATAAAATATATTTTTTAAAAGGCAGTTTATATTGACAATACTGAGCCAACATTTTAGCAAACCAAAGTTTCTCATAGTTTAGTTTAGGCATTTAACTATTCAAGACATGTAAAAAAGTAATTATAGCAGAATGCTCTGAGTTAAGTTGTAGTATGTGCAACTACAAGTCCCAGCATACTCAGTGGTATATCAAAAAACAATAGTGTGTGTCAGGAACCCTAGAATTATGCAGTACTTCATAAACATTGCATCCATTAAATGCAGAGAAATGCACAACCTGTGACCTCTAACCTAATCTTGTTTTAACTTAGGGCAGGGATGGGCAAACTACAGCCTATGGGCCGGATCTGGCCCACCTGCCATTTTAAGCCGGCCCTCAAGCTCCCTGCTTAACTTTTAACAAGTTTGGTTAAAATTTGCAGGAGATAATGCTGCCCGCTTCTTGTTTACAATGTCACCTGAGAGTGAGAACAGACATTCACATGGCACTTTTGTAGCCAGTGTTGCAAAATATTTACGTGTCAGATATGCTAAACATTCGTATGCTCCTTCATTCTTCGGCCACCATTCCAGAGGACATGCTTCCATACTGATGATGTTCGTTAAAAAAATTATGTGTTAATTATATTTGTGACTGAACTCGTGGGGGGAGAACTGTATGTCTCCTGTTCTGTTTTACCTGCATTCTGCCATATATTTCATATCATAGCAGTCTCAGATGATGACCCAGCACATGTCTGTTTTAAGTACACTTTCATAGCAGATTTGACAAAACTTAAAGAAAGTACCAATGTGAGATTCCCAAAAATAGCTATAGCACTTGACCCACGGTTTAAGAATCTGAAATGCCATCCAAATTCTGAGAGGGACGAGATGTGGAGCACGCTTTCAGAAGACTTAAAAGAGCAACACTCAGATACGGAAACTACAGAACCCGAACCACCAAAAAAAAATAAAATCAACCTGCTGGTGGCATCTCACTCAGATGATGAAAATGAACATACGGCGGTCCACTCTGCTTTGGATCGTTATCGAGCAAAACCCATCGTCAGCATGGACGCATGTCCTCTGGAATGGTGGTTGAAGCATGAAGGAACTTATGAATCTTTAGCGCATCTGACACGTAAATATCTCGAGGCACCGGCTACAACAGTGCCACGTGAACGCCTGTTCTCACTTTCAGGTGACATTGTAAAAAAGAAGTGGGCAGCATTATCTCCTGCAAATTGTAACCAAACTTGTTTGTCTGAGCGATTAGCTGAAATAGGACTGAGTGGATTTGCAGGCTCTAATTTTACATTGTTTTATTTTTGAATGCAGGCTTTTTTGGTACATAATTCTACATTTGAAAGTTCAACTTTCATGATAAAGAGATTGCACTACAGTACTTGTATTAGGTGAATTGAAAAATACTATTTCTTTTGGTTTTTTTACAGTGCAAATACTTGTAATCAAAAATAAATATAAAGTGAGCAGTGTACACTTTGTATTCTGTGCTGTAACTGAAATCAATATATTTGAAAATTTAGAAAACATCCAAAAATATTTAAATAAACAGTGCGATTAATCACACGATTAATTTTTTTAATCGCTTGACAGCCCTAATTTGTTCTAAAACCTCATCTAACGACACCTCAATCTGGGACAGATCTTCAGATTGGGAATGGCTCAGGTTTGGGAATCTCCCTCACATCCTCAGCCGTGAAAACCGATGCAAAGAATTCATTTAGTTTCTCCATAATGGCCTTATTGTCTTTGTGTGCTCCTTCAGCATCTCCATCGTTCAGTGGCCCCACTGGTTATTTAGCAGGCTTCCTGCTTCTGATGTACTTAAATTAAAGTTTGCTATTATTTTGGAGTCTTTGGCTAGCTGTTCTTCAAATTCTTTTTTGGCCTTCCTAATTATATTTTTACACTTCACTTGCCAGAGTTTATGCTCCTTTCTATTTTCCTCACTAGGATTTAACTTCCACTTGCTAAAGGATGCCTTTTTGCTTCTCACTGCTTCTTTTACTTTGTTGTTTAGCTACAGTGGCACTTTTTTGGTTCTCTTAAATGCATACCCCAAATTAAAAAACATAGTAAGTTGAGTCTCTAGTATGGTGTCAAGTTTCCATGGAGCTTGCAGGGATTTTACATTTGGCACAGTATCTTTTAATTTCTGTTTAAATAGTGTCCCAATACTGTAAACCTTACTCACAAAAATACACCTCTACCCCGATATAACGTGACCCGATATAACACAAATTCAGATATAACGCGGTAAAGCAGTGCGCCGGGGGGGGGGGGGGGGGGCCCCCCCCCGCAGATCAAAGCAAGTTCGATATAACGCAGTTTCACCTATAACACGGTAAGATTTTTTGGCTCCTGAGGACAGCGTTATATCGGGGTAGAGGTGTACTATTTGCATGCCTAAGGAGAGTATACACTGCATGTCCTAAATGAACAGACTCCAAAAATACAAACGTTTCCTTTTCATTTGACTAGTCACAATAACTGAGATCTTATTTTTATCCAAATGAAACCCCAGATATTTTAGACCTTAAGGCCTCGATCCAGGAGGCACTTATGCAGGTGTTCCTTGTGTCTTGGTAATATGGTGTAGAGATAACTCTTTAATTCATTCATGTTTGTAAAGTACTTTGAAACTGTCAGATCAAGGACAGTATGGAAGCCACGAGCCCCAGTGCAAGCCACCCCATGGGGCTGAAGCCCTGAGCCCCGGCAGAAGCCCTCCCCCGCACCGGGCTGTGGAGTTTTTAATAGCAAGTTGGGGGTGGGGGAGAGGGGGGGCTCTGGAAGAGAAAGATTGAAATTCCTTGATTTAGAGGAAGAACAGAAGGTGACTAAGGACGGAGTGCTATAGAACTGCCATAGAAAGCTGGGAGAGGGGAAGGAAGAGGAGGCTGATCCTCCGAATGACACGCTAAGAAAGTGAATAGTCAGGTAGGAGGAGAACCTGGAAAGGACAGAGTCATGAAAAACAAAGGAGGACAAGATTTCAGGAAGAGCATGGTTGATCATGTCAAAGGCATCTGATAGGTCAAGGAAAATTAGGATGAACTACCTGTTCTAAGCCTTGGCTAGGAAAAGCTCATTAGAGACTTTGGCAAGAGTGGTTGTAGAACAGTTCAAGGGATGGAAGATGGATTAGAGCGGCTCTAAAATGGAATGAGAGAGAGAGAGAGAGAAACTCCAGACAGCAACTACAGACAGCATGTTTAAAGAGCTCAGAGATGAAAGGTAGAAGGAATACAGGATGGTAGTTGGAGAAGCCAGTGGTGGTTTTTTTTGTTTGTTTGGTTTTTTTTGGGGGGGGGGGGGGGGGGATTAAAGCATGCTTATATTGTGAGGAGAGAGCAAGAGAAGAGTGAAAGGTTAAGAAAAAAAGTAAGGCTGGGGATGAGAGTAGGCATGAGCGAGATCAGAGGATGGGATGAGGTTATTGGGGCAGGTGGAGGGGTTACAGGAGGAAAGCAGTCAAGAAACTTCTGTGTGTGTGATGGGACATGGAGGTAAGAGCTGCAGGATGGCAAAGGAAGTTCATATCATATTTTGTCAGTTTTCTCTTCGAACAAATGAGTGAGATCTTGTATGGATTGAGAAATTGAGCCAGGAGAAGGGGAGAGTTTGAGGAGCAAATTAAAGGTGGTAAAAACGCAGTTGGGATTAGAGGCATGGGGACTGATTAAATTGAAGTAGTAGAGTTTGGGAAAGAAATGGCAGAACTAAAGGAGGAGAGAACATATCTGTAGTGGAGGAAGTCAGCCTGGTCACAGGATTTCTGTCAGTCACTCTGCATTGAGAGAGTAGGAGTGGAGGAAGCAGATGCTGAAGGTGAGCCAGGGCTGGGAGTTGGCAAGTTAGACATTGTGATGGGATAGAGGGGCACAAGAGCCAAAGGTGGAGGAGAATGGACTATATCAACAGAAAGGGAAGAGAGGGCAGAGAGGAGAAAGCTGAGAGCAGAGGAGAAGTCATCAGCACTGATGAATGGGAAGTTACAGAAAGGCTAAGCTACAGGGTGTGAGAAAAAGAAGGGGTGGATGATGCTGAAACAGACGCTGTTTCAGTCAGACAGGAGAAACTCATCAACACAAAAATCAGAAGAGAGAGCAATGATTGGTGAAGAACACGTCAGGTGAACAGCTGCTTTGGTGAGAGGCAGAATTGAGCCAGGGGAGCAGATCGAATAAAGACATGAGGGCAAGAGAATGTGAAGTTACAGGATTGGATGGGTGATCAACATGGAAGCTAAAGTAACTTAAGATGAGCGTAGGAGATTGTGAGTAGAGGAAGAGAGCCAGGAGGCAAATCTGAGCGAAGGCTGGTAGGGAGGAGTAAGGTGGACAGCAGATGACAGCAAGATAGAGGGGGAGAGAAGAGTCAGATGCAAAGCTATTCAAAGACTGAGAAAGAAGGGGGAGGAAGGAGAGGTTGGAAGCAACAGGAACAGGAATCCAGGGCAAGGAGTGAGAGAGAAGCAGAAGCCTCCATAAAAGAAGGCTGTTTCAGAGGCAGTGTCACATGAAATGATCCAGCCCTCTGAGAGCAAGATAAAATGATATTGTGGATGATCTTTTGAGAGACAGACTGTGCATTTCATAATGTATACACACAAGTGGACTGAATTTAGGTTGCACAGGCAACCTTAATTCTGGCATTTCCTATCTTCTTAGTATTTGATTTTGCAGCTTTATGTTCTTTTAATGTAGAGTTTTGGGTTTTTTGGGGTGGGGGGAGATGTTAAGGAGTTTATGTGCAAGTATAATCAGTGCTGATCAGATCAGTGTCCTCTTAAAAAGAATGTGTTTGGGCAATATTAGAAGATTATTGAATGTCGCCAAAACAAGAACTTTTATCACTGGCCTGTTAGACCTTTGAGAGTAAAATTAGCCTGTATTTCAGTCTTTTCAAAAGTAGATTTTCTAATAGTAATTATGCTATGAATTAACATCTGCAGAACAACCTCAAAGCTCAAGTTTGGGTTAATGGTTGCAACTGTGAATTCTTTACATTATAAAGAGGGCCATATCACAGCTTGCACTCTTTTCCATTTCAGTAGAATCACTGGCAGCCATATCCTACTGGATGGAAATTCCTACCCTACCTAACATTTCATTCACTATACAAATGTCATCTCCCACTTTTGATCAACCCATGATGCCTCCATAGCCCACTTCTTAAGTTTTCAAACAAGCAGTTTTGTACATTCTCTCATGCTGCCCATCACACTTGGGAAGAGATGCCTGTGAACATATGCAAAACTACTCCATTATCCTCTTTCAAATACCTCCTTAAGAAACAATCCTTTTCCGTGATGCCTGTAAAAATCTTGACAACAATTAGGGTCCTGGTGTGCTGACACCACTGTCTATTATGCTGACCAATATTGTCTCATTGCTTACTCGTACTCTCCCATCAGTCTGTACCCATCTGTTGTATCTTGTTTTATACTTACACTGTAAGCTAAGGTTGCCAACTTTCCAATTGTACTAAACCGAACACCCCTGCCCCACCCCAAGGCCCTGCCCCCAATCACTCCCCCACTCCCTCTCTCCGGCACTCGCTCGCCCCCACCCTCGCTCACTTTCACTGGGCTGGGGCAGAGGGTTGGAGTGTGGGCTCAGATCTGGGGCAGGGGGTAGGGGTGAGGGACGGAGGGCGTTCGGGCTCCTGCTGGGGGTGTGGGCTCTGGGGTGGGGCTGGGGATGAGGGGTTTGGGGTGCAGGAGTTGGTGCGGACTCTGGAAGGAAGTTTGGGTGTGGGAAGGGACTCAGGGCTGGGGTAGGGTGTTGGAGTGTGGGAGGGGGTGCAGGCTCTGGAAGGGGGCTGGGGTGAGGGCTCTGGGAAGGAGTTAGGGTGTGCTTACTTGAGGTGGCGCCCGGTCAGCAGCGCAGCAGGGCTAAGGCAGACTCCCTGGCTCTGCGTGGTTCCCGGAAGCAGCTGACATGTCCGACTCCTAGGCGCAAGGGCAGCCAGTCGGCTCTGCGTGGTGTGTGCTGCCCACACCAGGAGGTACCGCCCCCACAGCTCTCACTGGCCGCGGTTCCCGGCTAATGGGAGCTGAGGAGCTGGCGCTCGGGGCAGGGGCAGTGCACGGAGCTTCCCTAATCGCACCTGCGCCTAGGAGCCGCAGGGACATGCCAGCCGCTTCCGGGAGCTACATGGAGTCAGGGCAGGCAAGGAGCCTGCCTTAGCCCCACTGCACCGCCGACCGGACTTTTAACAGCCCGGTCAGCGGTGCTGACTGGAGCCGTCAGGGTCCCTTTTCTACCGGATGTTCTAGTGGAAAACCGGACACCTGGCAACCCTACTGTAAGCTCTTTGGGGCAAGTAGCATCTGTTTGCACAGCACCTAGCAGAATGAGGTCCTGGTTCGTGATTAGGACTCCTATGTATTATGGTAATACAAATAAGGGAATATTTTTCATAGTTCCACTTTATGCAAGTGACATTTTATTGTCTAATTTGGAAACTTAAGAAATCAATTTGGGACTGATTTTTTACCAGAAAGTAAGTGACAGAAGAAACAGTAGCTATGATGTTAAGTGATAGAAAATATTGATAATAAAGCAAATTCAACTGAAACTAAAAGGCATGTACCAACAGGGACCTGATACTGCTTCCAATTAAGAGTTTTAATGGAAACAAGATCATTCTCTAGATCTAAAAGTCAGTTACCCTGATTCAAAGCCCAGTGAAGTAAATGAGAAGACCCCTATTGACTTCAATAAGTTTTGGATAAGGCCTTGAAATAACTAGTCCAAAAATTAAGAGATTAAAAATGGTGATCATCTGTTGTGACATTATCTTTCCTACACAGAGCAACAATTAATCTCACTATCTTCTAAGAATGCTATTTTGGAACCAATACTTTCCACTAGAAATCCTCACAAAATAGACACAAATAACTGATAAATATCAAGTTGCAACATGAAATGGGAACAAAGAAAAAATACAATTCTTGAAATAGAGGTCAACCCTGCAAAATTTATAGTTATAATCCTCTGCAACTCAATTAAAGTTATTGTTGGAAAGGATCAGAAATGATAAAACTGAATGGCTATGGACTGAAAAAAGGAATGTGACACCACTGAAAAAAATTACTACTTATTGTCCAATAATGCCCCCAAGAAAATAATTATATGAACTGATCCTTGCTTTCCGATGTTTTCAACATTGGAATATATGAAGAACAAATAATACTTGGAGGGATATTTCAGTTCAGAAGTAAACGCCATTTATGTCCCAGATTATTTTATACAGGGAAATACAGGTGTTTTAAAAAACAAACCAAACACAATTACACCAAAAAAGTAGGTTAGAAAGCCAATTGTTTTAATCTTACAGTTAAGACATTTACAAAACCATAATACTACAAGTATCAGGGGGTCGCCGTGTTAGTCTGTATTCGCAAAAACAACAAGGAGTCCGGTGGCACCTTAAAGACTAACAGATTTATTTGGGCATAAGCTTTCGTGGGTAAAAAATCCACTTCAGATGCAAGGTTAATACTACAATTAACACTAGCCTCCTGGTAGCTCAGTTTACAAGGAAATTACAAGATAAACAGATCTCTCTGGTCAAGAAACAAATAGGAATGAATTATAACTTTACAGACAATTAGCTGATAAAAGGAAATTAAACAGGCAATTTCTGCAGAGGATTTGAAGTATCTAAAACAAACCACTGTGAAAAGTTCATGTCACCCGCAAGAAGAAAACAATGAAAAATCATTGTTAGATAATCTTGCACACTAAGCCTTACAAAACAGAAGAGAAAAAAAAAAATCACAAAATGCTGACGGGAATGCCATGGTACAGGGAACCATATTCTATCTTCTGGAAATGTCTAATTGAAAAAAAAAAAAAAATCTGCTCTGAAGTCAGAAAAACTGATCAACTGGTATTTCAAGGATACCATAAATTCCTCAAAGAAGAGTCCTGGGTCAACTGAAGTAAAAAAATATAATTAAGGCCCAAATATTGCTTGTCTTACTTGTATGAACAAGGCAAGCAGGACTTGGCCCTATGCTTTGAAGAAATCCCACTATTAGTAACATTAGTGTGGAAGGATGGAGCAACTGGCACAAACTGATTAAAAACAAATTACTGAGAACTTTTGAGAAACAGTATATGTATAGCCTTTGTATAACCTAACTAATATTGTCTAAATCTGTAATATTTTGTTATTCTGCAACCTGATGCCCCCTTTTATTGTTTAAGAAAATAATCTGCACTTTTAATAAATCCAATAATCATTTACAAAAAAATATTAACTAAAAAGGGGGATTAAGCTATACTAAATTTAAAATACAATTAAGATGGTTACACATGTGAATTGAAAAGATGGTTTAATATACTTCACCACCAGTACCTTTGATTCATAAATATAGTAATCTGCTTTCTGGTGTATGCCAACATGATAGCCTGGGGGCATTAGCTGCACTTTAAATTACAGGTGGAGTTTTACTGAAATCACACTGTCCAAAGGAAAAGTGAAAAGTTTAAGATTTGTAGAAAATCCTCAGTGGGGAGAAAAAACTCCCTAAATAATATTGGGCTTTTCAGTCTTATTTTGGATTGATAAGAGACACTTAGTCTTTGTTCAGAGAACTATTATCACTATATCCAGCCCTTGTTTTTTAAAACATTCTGGATAAATCTGGGAAGGGCTACCAGTCTCTTGTGAACTTGTCAGATAGAATACTGAAGAGATTGAGGTATGCAAGATGTACTCAATACCAGTCTTAAAACACAATCTTCCCTACTATTATAAGCTTCACATACTAGCCTTTTGAGATAATCAAAAAATTTAATTACACCTCTACCTCGATATGTGACCTGATATAACACGGTAAAGCAGCGCTCTGGGGTGGGGGCGGAGGGGCTGCGCGCTCCGGCAGATCAAAGCAAGTTCGATATAATGCGGTTTCACCTATAACGCGGTAAGATTTTTTGGCTCCCGAGACAGCGTTATATCGGGGTAGAGGTGTACTTAAAGTCATTGAGACAGGACACCTTTCCATAACATTTAAGAAGCTATACCTCAACTCACTAGGTAGTCTGTTAAAGCAATTTCACCAACCAATGAAATAACTCGTAATGATTACAGAATTTAAACTGATGCAGTTTGGCAAAAAAAATTAATGATGTTTCAGTACCTTGTCTTCCCTCATCATTGGTAAACAAACCAGCATCACTGCTGCTCAGGCTGCTGGATTCACTGTAATAAAGAAAAGAAAGAACAATTGATCTCGCACTTGTAAAATTTTAAAGAGAGGAGTCTGTTCTCAGATAGAACTTAAGCCTGACAAAAATCTGAAAGAAAATAAAATTTTGTTTTTAATCAAACTGCAAATATCCTAGTTCCATTAACTACAGAACATATTATTTTTGTCACATAAAACTACAGGAATCTAATGGGACCCTGACAGTAAGCCAGATGTGACTGCAGCAAGGAGCTGACACAATTGATGCATTTTATCATCTGCTTCCATCAAATACTCACTGCTCGTCTATTGCTATACTATTCAGCTTGATCCCAGAACACCACTGCTCAATAAAATGGGGGGGAGGGAGATATCTCAAAACAAAAGCAGTCTAAGCCTTTCTTCCAACACATGAAATACAAGAGTCTGGAGAAGGAACTACTGTTCTTAACATTTGCAAATATTCTGGACAAAACATTGCTTAAGGATTCACTACAACTATTTTCCTTGGTAAGAAAGAAAAGTTTGCAACAATGACAATCCATTAAATCAAAGTAAAGGTCACCCTGAGAAAAATGAATATGATCAATATGATTATAACAGCAAAAGAGAAAATGCAGGCTATAATTTACTTTTCTGTAACTTCTGATGTGGCCTTAAACAAGATGTCTGTCTATAAGATGGATGCACAGCACACACACACACACACATACACTCCTATATATAAAATTAGAGCTCATGGATGAGGGTGAAGTGTTTTGTTCTCCCTTGGTTGTACACAACCATCTCACGTTATTGTAAATTAAAAGTGTGTGTCTAAATATTAAACCAGCCTCCTGTGCTTAAACTATAGCACAGACCATGACACTGAGTTTACATCTGGGGTGAAGGTTAAGTGGAGAAATGCTTTTATGTTCTTCAGGGAACTGTATTCTCACAATACTATATATATATATATATATTTTTTTTTTTTTACAGTGAAGTATGGATTAATTTTTAAAAAAAATATGTCAGTTCACCTAAAGACATGAAATCAAGAAAAAGGTGTGCATTTCAAATTAATTTTCAATGTAGTATGCTTTTATGCATGTTACGTTAAGGAAAATTAAACACCTTAAGTATTTTCCTGTATTATATAGCTTGTCTTCAATATGAAGCAAAATCCACTTCATTTTATATATTTCAACCTAGACACCAACTTATAAGTATTTTTAAAAATATATATTTCATTTTTGGTTTCATTCCTCACACCCATTCTTAAAAGTTAGCTCTAAACCTTACTCCTAAATTAGCTGTTTTAACTGCTTTTTGGTTTAGACATGAATTTGCTTGCTGGGGGGAAAAAATTGAAATTATTTAGTTTTCCCAATTTCTCTCTCAGAAATTGAAACCAGAATTAGTTTTAGGTTTGGGAAATATCTGACTTCAGCTTCTAGAACTAATTATATGGTTAATTGTTTTTATTGTTCAAACAGGGCTTGAAATTGGGCCTGATGTAGATAGCCAAGCAGCAGTGACTTGCTAATATGTGCAGCTGTCATATTTCTTAAAGATGTGTTCTAAAACTCTGCCATATCTTCTTCTGTATACAGTAACTTCTTACTATATAAGCAGCACTTACAATCTCTTTTATCCCAGTACAGTAAGAGACTTAAGCACTTTACTAAAGATAATGGTCCTCAATACAAAGATGGCAAATCTTATGCGCTATAAAAGTGATCAAGCAGAGCTTGAACCTTGAAATGCTATAAAGCTAAGCAAATCCTAGTGCCTTCTTTTTGCAAAATATCCCCTCCTTGCTTAATTCCATCAGACAGTTCTGCATACTTTTACAATTATAAATGTCCTACAATTTTACATCACACATTTTAAAAAAAAAACTAACTTTTTTATTAAAGTTTCCAATTAAAAAAAAAAAAATTTAAAGTTCAGGAATCCTTTCAGCCATTTGAATTTTGGGAAACAAGACCAAAAAAAAAAAAAAATTTTTCTTTTTCCCCACCACACACACACAAGTTCCCATTTTATAAGGGCTTGCGTATACAAACACTTACTGAGTTCATGGCAAGCTGAGGTGTAAGTCCATCCCATACTATCCTGCAGCCCACTAAACATCCATGTAGATTCTGCTGCCACACACTAAAAGTTCCATCCATAGACAGCTCTGATCCACCCACTTTGAAATGGGAATGGATTAAAGTGCATTAAGGAAATATTTTAGATAGGTGGAAAGCTTCAACCAAACGGTTAATTCTAAAAAAGAAATGTGATGTAAAGTTGTGGGACATTTAGAATTGCGAAATATACAAAACTGTCTATGGTGGAATTAAAGTGAGGATGGGATACTTTGCAGAAAGAAGAAACTAAGATTTGCTTTATAGTATTTCAAGATTCAAGCTGTGATTGACCATTTTAAAGATCATCAGCAGGGTCTATACAGATATTTACTGCAAGGTAAATTTATACCCCATCTTGCCATGAACCAAACTGTTCTTACAGGCAAACCTTAAGAGAACCATACTCATCTCTTCCCTTTAAGTTTGCAATTTGAACTTTGGTACTTAAGTAATCTTCACTGAGGCATTTGCTCTTGATCAATTTATATAGAGTGGTGCCATACAATAAAAGCTTTAAGCATTTGAAGACTTCTGCAGAGCATGCTCAATAGATGTAGATTTTTAGCATAACACAATGAAGCCCCTGCCTCTGTTGGGGCATCATACTATAGGCACAGGGACTGCTGGGAGAATTGTAAATGTGGAAGATGTGTCCCATTGAAATATACACACAGGAAAATCATCCAGAAAACAAAGCCTTCATATGTGGACAAATGAAAATTGGCATGGCAGACTTGATAACTCTGGATTCTAGAGTTCAAATGTGACTCAGCAGTATTACTGAAGCCATGAATCTTACTAAGATGTTTTCAGTAATTTACCTCTGTGTGTCTGCACACAGTTTTAGGAAGACATTTTTATCTCTGCCAATGCTTTCAGAACACAATAGTAGCACAGAGGCTTGCTAGTATGTTTCTTGTTCCTCTTGTGGGATAAAGTGATAGAATCATACAGTAGTAATGCATGTAATGGGCACCATCAAGTTGAAGTCTAGCCAATTGAAAATTAGAGTTAAAAGTAGTTTGAGTACTCCATATGCCTCTGAATCTCGTCAGATTTTGTGGTTTTGCAGTCACATTTTCATCCTTTTTTTTTTCTTTATAAAGAAAAAAAAAAGTTTCCCTGCCCCCTGTTGTTGTGTTAAAGACACACAAACAGGTGAAAATGGCAAAATTGACTGTAAAGTGCTGACAAATGACAACATAAACAAACTGCAAACAGAGAAAGTTTTCTCTGAAACTATAAGGACCTTAGCTGTTACAGTATTACTAAGTAAAGTATTTCCAGAAAGGAGCATGTTTTTTAAACTGATAGTGTCCCCTTGAAGCACAAGAATAGATGACAAGTGGAATCCATAAGGGATAGTCATTTTTGTACTTGAAATCAGCAAGCTGCCCTTTTTTGGGTGTTTGGAGGATTTTCCCCTGACCTTGGTTCCCTCCACCCAAACACTGGATACATGAGTTTTGCACTGAAGTATTTTTACCCTCCTCTGGCACAAGACATTTTAAAAAGTGTTAAAATTAATTTTTTTTGTTAATGAGAGTACAGGACAAACATGATGGAATCTGAAAGCGTTCCAGACACAAAGGCCCCAACAAGACCTACTTCTGGTCCAATACAAGTATGAAGACACTATGAAATTCAGTCTCTTTTCAGTGGCAAGGTGACTCAGGATTCCTGTTGTGATTTAAAAACTGTCTACAGTTCTCAGAAAACAGATGGAAAGAGTATAAAAAGCAACTTCTATAAATACTATCCCCCTTATTGTTTTCTAAATAATTGGAATCAGTAACTTACCAATACTGTTATGCTACTGAATAAGTGACCTCTCTTCTTGCACTAGCCAAGAACCTATGCATGCCATCGCTACAGCACACCTAAACTATGGCCAACAAGCAAAAGATTCAATGCAGTTTATAGATAAGACTCCTACAACAAATGAGGAACACTGTTGCTGTCTAGCCTCTAGATTGCCAGAATGTATGTCTTAAATAGGAGTTGCCCCGCTCACAGTTCTGCATTCAGAACCAAACACACTGGATAAACATGATCAGGATCATCAGACCCTGCAGGTAACATCACTTGTGTGTGGTGGAAAATGACACCTTACTGTGTTTCCAAAGTACTATTTTGACAACAATTACTATTATGGTATGCCTGCTGTCTGGAACAGATTGATGAGGCATACTGCCAAAAGGTCATCATTATCCCATTTTTCTAATGGCAAGCTCAGGTGTTTCTGAACTATAAATTGGTTTTTGCATTTTGTAAGTGATGTGCATTCTTGGCAATCTATAGACTTTTTATGCCCATGACACACAGACTGTCTAGCGGGTGTATCCATATACTCTACTGATAATCTTCTGATGAATACCAGCAACAACCAAAGCACCAGCGCCTAGAAGTTGGAAAATCTAAGCTATTTAATTACCTTGTGTGTGATTAAGTGCTAGTTCAAATACCATGCATAATACAATAATGTAACATTTAAGTCATTTTTAAATTCCTGTTTTCTTGGTCTTAATATTGAAACAATTAGTATAAATTTTCTTCAAGTAATTGTTACCTTTGAAATTTCTCTGCCACCCATCAGATTTCCTCTGAATGAATTGCTATAATTTAACATTATACAACACGTTTGAAGTAGCAGTATTCTAGTATTACTGGATCAGGAAAGACCCCTAACATTAACTGCTTAAAACATACTGCTATTGACTGCATTTTAATTTTGGAATAAAGAAAACAAGACTTGTCAATACCTACACCACTACAGTAGCAATATAAGAATTTTGTTTCAGTCGATAGAAAAAGAAAAAACAAATCAATCAATCACCTGTCACTCATGTTCTCATCTGAACCCTTTTGCTCCTCATACTCCATTTTGTCCTTATTTGCCTGGTTCGCTTCTTCACTCTCTATAACCACTCCTTCATCCAAGATTTCTGGTCCTTGCCTAGTTGTAGCTAGTTTTCTTTTTTTCACTTTGCTCTTGGCAAATTCTTGATGTTGGTAAGATCTATTATCATTATCCATTTCTTGATCTCTGCTGTTATCCTGTTGTTGGGTCAATGTTAGTGTATTCGTGACTTCTGATGGTGGATCTATTGCCATGCGTTTCACCTTCCTCCTCCTACGCAGGGTCCTGTTTCCTAAATTGTCAAGAGCCAAATCAGACTCATGCCACAGAGGTCTTTTGCCTCTAATGTTATTTAAATTTGAAGAAGGCCTGCGTTTAGCAACCAACAACTGATCATCAGAGTCACTGTGGTCTTTCTTATTAGTAGTATGATTCTCTCTATAGTCCTTGCTTGGTTCTTCTAGACTGGAATCAGAACCTTCACTTAAACAGTGACTAGTCTCCCAAGGATGATGAGTGGTAAATGAACGTCTTTTTCGTCCTCTCCTTTTCCTTGCCTGGCGTTTTAGAAGACAAGACACGCTGCGAGAGTGATCTCCAGTATCAGCAAAACCTCCTCTGGCTTGCTCTGAACTTTCTTCCAGTGCTGAGACCAGATCATGAACTAGTTCCTCCATAGTCCTACTGAAATGCCTACATATGCAGAGAAAAAACAAAAACAAAACCGATTACAATGTGTATCAACTTCAGCAGTATGTTTTCATATACCAATATCATTAGTGTCAAAGACCGTCTTATGATCAGCACTTTTAATGCCGTTGTAGTTCTACAGAAAGCTGTCTTCTAAATCAGCCAATACTACAACACACTTATGAGGAGGCTTTCCCTTTATAATGTCACTCTCTCTCCTAACTTCCATCTTAACAATAACAGCCCCTTCAATTTTTGGCAGTCCTCCTAATATTGCTTTTATTTACGGATATTTCATCTCAACATCATAGTTTTCAGGGGTTTAATCTGTCAGCTGTGAAGACTGGCAAAACCTGTCAATATACAATTAGAAGCAAGTGAGCACATTTTAAATGATCTACAAAGTAGGAAATTGAATATACATTTTTTTCTCCTTTATAGTATATTATTAGGTACAACTTTAAAAGTTGTCACTAGAATAAAATGTTTGTGACACTCTGTATCTCAGGGGAACACCCTGCACCCCCATGTTCGTCCTTATAATACGATTGTGTGGTATCCAATGCAAAGTTTGTCATGTCGGGTGTCTTCGGAAGGCTCATGATGCACTGAGCATTGTTATTGTAGTAATGTTATAGTAATGTTAGAGGTTGTAATTTCTTGTATATAGTTATGAGGCTGAAAATGTGTCCTCGTGGCTTAAAACAAGCCCAGGCAAAACTCTCCAGAAACAGAGGGGCAGTTTACACCTCATCAGGGTATGTATGGGACAAACCCAGCCCAGCCTCACAGGAACAAGGACACTGGCCTAGGCAGCAACAAAGGACGTGTTGGACTCTCGAGTGAGTCACCCCCCTTCCCTTGGTCAGTTTGGGACTAGGATAAAGTAATGCTCACTTGACCCTGAAGGGAGGGGGGAAGGGCGCGGGGGGCAAAGCCAAGAGGGAAGAAAGGACATGATAAAGGGGAGAAACGTTTGCCATGCTCGCTCTCCTCTTCCACCTCCATCTACAGACACCACCACCAAGTGACTGAAGCGCTGATCAAAGGGGAGAGCCTGGCTGAAGGGCAACCAGCCAGCCTGTGGTGAAAATGTTTGTAAGGGCACTGAAAGTGTTAAGATCAGCTTAGAATATGTTTTGCTTTTATTTCATTTGACCAAATCTCACTTGTTGTTCTTTGACTTATAATCACTTAAAATCTATCTTTTATAGTTAATAAATCTGTTTGTTTATTCTACCTGAAGCAGTGTGTTTGGTTTGAAGCGTGTCAAAGACTCCCCCTGGGATAACAAGCCTGGTACAGATCAATTTCTTTGTTAAACTGACAAACTCATATAAACTTGCAACGTCCAGTGGGCATAACTGGACACTGCAAGTTGGAGGTTCCTAGGGTTGTGTCTGGGACCGGAGATATTGGCTAGTGTCATTCGGTTGCACTATCAAAGCAGTGGCTAGCCAAAAGTTCTCACTCACATTCTGGGTTGTGCATGCTAGAAGTTGTGCATGAACAGCCCAGGAGTGAAGGTTCTCACAGCGAAGCAGGGTAGGGCTGGCTCCCAGAGTCAAGGATTGGCGTGACCTAGCAGATCACCGGTTCAGATAACACCAGGAGAACGTCACAATGTTGTCACAAGATAATTGTCTCTTGATGCTACCTAAATGCCAAGATAAATCTGAAACACTAATTTTTTGATTATGTAAGATTTTTAATAGTGACTAATTGTCTTCCCAAAAGACTGATATCTATTTGATCTTTAAAAATATTGATTCACTAGAGAGACAGTAAGTTGAGAGAACCTTCCCCCTAAATGGAATTCTAGAAGATTAAAGGCAAAGTTTTCCTTTCTGATCTACACACTCACATCAGTAGGAATCGCACAACTTTATGAGAAAACAGACTAAGAGGCATCATGCAGATATGAGGAAAGAATTTTACTCTGCACCACAGCTCACATCACTTCACTAGCATTAAAAAACCATGGCTGGCCCGTGATAACTGCCTCAGACTTGCGGGACCTGCTTGGGCTACAGGGCTGTTTCATTGCAGTGTAGACTTCTGGGCTCAGCCCGAGCTCTGGGACCCTCCCACCTCACAGGGTCTTAAAGCCTGGGCTCCAGCCCAAGCCCAAAAGTCTACACAGGGTTCCGCAGCCTGGGAGCCTGAGTCAGCTGGCACAGGCCAGCCACGGCCATCTAACTGCAATGTAGACATACCTATATTTATCACCAAGTATACTTCAATAGGCTCACACATGTGTGTACTTGAGTAAAAAAAAAAAAACCTAAAGCCAAAACAATAAGATTTACTGCAGAACACCCAAGTGAAGGAATCAAAACAAATTGATCAGACTGACACCAAAGTAATTAGCCTCCTTTCTTCTAGTGCTCACTACTGTGTTATGCCTGGTGACATATAGTGGAAGAACATTGATCAATAAATTGTGTAGGTGAGTGTCCAGAAGAAAGCTGTTCATATAGTTTTAGAA
This sequence comes from Terrapene triunguis, assembly GCF_002925995.2. Classification (NCBI taxonomy): domain Eukaryota; kingdom Metazoa; phylum Chordata; order Testudines; family Emydidae; genus Terrapene; species Terrapene triunguis. Next base: position 3,849,817 of record NW_020664613.1, on the reverse strand, counting down.
CAGGGCAAAAGGAGACATGAGTCAGCCATTTTCTACCAACATCAGCAGGTTGCAAATGGAGACAGACTTTAGTCATACAGCACACAAGTTTCCCCTACTCACTCACCCATCACTGACCCCAGGCCTAAAGGTGCTAAGCAGGATGGTCCAATGGTTACACACCAACATGAGGCAGGATACCTGAGCTCTCTTTCCTGCTCTGCCTGTGACTTGTTGTATAATCCTGGACAACTCACTTAACTCATTGTGTCTCAGCTTCCCTATATAAAATGGGAATACCACCACCTTCTTAAATTTCTTGAGTTCTATGGACCAAGAGTACTAGGTGAATTCTAATTTAGTTATGAAAAAATTCAAATTCACCATTAAATGTTTTACCTACAAGGAGACGTCTCTTGAACTGTGCTGCTATTTTTAGTAGTTTCAGAAGTAATTTAAGAAAATAATTTGTGCCAGCTGTAAGACATATCACCATAATCATAAAGACAGAGTAGTACAGTCTACTATCTCAATTTTGATAAATACACGATGCCAAACTGTACGTATGTTTACTTTTCAACTCTTTTTCTACGCCTGCTATAATGACTGAACTCTTATTCCGGTCACTCCTTGACATAACCAGGCATTTCTTGTGCTCCTTGCTAATTACAAGCAACACCTTGGCAGCACCTTCCAGGAATGTGCACCTTTCTGGCACTCACCTTTGAGCAAGAAACACAAATCAGGTACCAGTACTTTTTGCTTCTCCTTAGTCCTTCTGGCTCTCACAAGAAATCATTTTCCTTGCTTTTGAGAAATAACTACAGTAGATATCAGCGAAAGAGGTAGTATAAATAATAATAAATTTATAAATAAAGCATTGTTTATCGAAAAATTCAGACAGAATAAAGTAACTGGTAGCCAATCAAATCTACAGATTGGCTGACAGCCTAGTTATACAGGAAAATCTTGGAATAGGTCCATTTTTACATTTTTAGATTTGATAAGTTTCTCTATTTCTGCCATCTTCTCCTTCTCTCCCTTTCTCGTGACTTGTCTACACTACAAATTTTAGCCAACACTATGGCTGTAGTAATGCAAACCATGACTTGCACCAGAGCAGCTTACACCGGTTTCAAAGA
>NW_020664613.1:3809992-3848686 GCF_002925995.2 Terrapene triunguis | reverse complement strand
CAATATGGGTATATCAGTGACTATTAAAAAAAACAAAACAAAAAACCCACACACAGAAAACCCAGTGTAGAGAAGGCCTTAGCATACGAGCACATTTGGCCTTACCTACATGGGAAGAAATGGTTTAGTTGTTTGCCAGGGTGGGGTGGGTTTTTAAGTTTTCAGTCAAGTTAGCTTAATGACAGGACAGCCCCCTTAACACCTGTGAAGACAACTTCATATCTTTTCAGGCTCACAAAATAAAAAAAAGAGGTGTTGAGCTGCATCTTCACAGGTATTAAGGGGGCTTTCAAATTGTTTTAACTTGGCATGAGGGGAGCCTCAGGGTACAACACTTTTTTTTTTTTTTTTAATTTCTTGTCAGCATGTAGGCAGTTATAAATCAAGTTCAGCTCTTAGAAAAAAAATTATCACTATCCCATCTCTGGCATAATACTCACTATATTCAACATTTGATAAAATTCAAAATACGTAGGTTGGCAAAAGACTGCTTATCAAGAACTTAAAGCACTTCAGTGCAACCTTTGTTCCTTGTTGAACAACACTTGATTAGAATACAGTCTATTTACAGAGCTTTTATTCCCTGGCCTAGACCAAAGTGTTAGGCCCTGTCTACGCTGGCAAGTTTCTGCGCAGTAAAGCTGCTTTCTGCATTGTAACTCCCGAGGTGTACACATTGCCACGTCATTTAGCGCGCAGAAACTGCGCAGTTGCAGCGCTGTAAAAAAAACAAAACACCCCGACGAGAGTGCCAGTGTAGACACCCTGGTCAATTACAGTGCTGTGATTGGCCTCCGGGAGGTGTACCCACAATGCGTGTTCTTGCCTCTCTGGTCACTGGTTTGAACTCTACTGCCCCGCCCCCAGGTGACTAACCATCATCCCCACCCCGTAAATTCCTTTGGAATTTTGAAAGTGCCCTTCCTGTTTGCTCGGTGATGCATGCAGTGGTCTCAGCACATCTTTCCATGTGGCCATGTCTGCTCCACGCACCAGGCGATCCCTCGCTTGGAGCAATGCCGAGCTGCTGGATCTCATCAGCACTTGGTGACAGGAGACTGTCCAGTCCCAGCTGCGCTCAAGCCATAGGAATTATGATACCTATGGACAGATTTCACAATGCATGACAGAAAGAGGCCATGAATGGGACACACTGCAGTGCAGGGTCAAAGTGAAGGAGCTGCAGAACGCCTACCACAAGGCGCGGGAGGCAAACCGCTGCTCCGGTGCTGCACCCACGAATTGCCGGTTCTACAAAGAGCTGGACACAATACTTGGTGGCGACCCCACCTCCACTGTGAAGGCCACTGTGGATGCTTCGGTGGCTCATGTGCCAGTCGAGAGTGGACCGAGCCAGGAGAAGGAAATCTTGAACGAGGATGTGGAGGGGGACCCAGAGGCAGAGGATGACTCCGAGGTCAGAGATGCATGCAGCCAGGAGCTCTTTTCTACCTCAGAGGAGGCTAGCCAGTCACAGCTGTCGAATCTTGGCGAAGCGCAAACAGGACACGAGGAACCTGGTAAGTGGATTTGATTTTGGAAATGGCTGAAGCGAGTTGTTGGGGGCAGGAGGGTTGCAGAAAGCAAGCTTGTCTCTGTATGATGCACATACCACCACCACCGTCACATGCTTAGTCTGAGCGGCGGAACAGGCTGTTGATTGACTCCCTCAGCCAGTTAGTGACAGGTATGTGAATAGTGGCTGTGTTTTAAATCACTGAATCAGTGTTCTGTTTGTTGCAAACAATACTGCTTCGGTAAAATGTTGCATTTCGGCTTCACAGAGATGACCTTGGGAGACCAGCCTCCCTCTTTGATATCACCGGCTGAACGGCTGCGCAGAATTATAAAGCGGCCTCGAAGAACTAAAGAGGACTTTCTGTGTGATGTCATGATGCACTCCACGGCCGAAAAACAAGAATCAAAGGAGTGGCGGGACAGCGAGAAGAGGGACCGAAAGGAGAACATGGCACACCAGAATGAAGCCACGGAGCAGCTCTTAAACGTTATGGAGTGCCAAGCGGTCATGCTCCAGGTGCTACTAGCACTGCAAATTGAGCAGCTTCACGCCCACCCTCCCCTGCAGCCACGGTTGCAAAATTCTTTACCATGCATCCCCCAGACACCGCCAACACACTCTTATCAACCTCCTGGCTCCAATCTGTACCCGCTGCATTCCACTCTTGCCTCGTCACAGTCCAGCCCTGCGGACTCTCAGTACCCACTGCACTAACCGCCCATCCCTCTGCAGTATAGCCCTGCTGAAGTACAGTACCCACCGCACTGTACTCCAAAGGACAAACTTGGATATGATCCCTGGAGATACACAAATATTTAACCGTCCCGAGACCCCACCTCCTCCTGAGACTCTCCTTCCCCCATCTCCAGCCCTGATTTTTTTTTGTCTCGTCCAGTTGTTGTTTTTTAATAAAAGAATTGTTTTGGTTTGAAAGTAATCTTTATTCCATCAACTGAAAGCAAACAGAACCCTGCAAACCAACAAGCAATTTTCTTAAACCTTCACAGTGCATTGTCTGCACCAATCACAATCACCTCCTAGCATTACAAGCACTGCACTCCCAAGCATAGCAACAAATATTAGTGGCTTTCAGTTTCAAATTGCTGCCTCAAGGCATCCCTGATTCTTATGGCCCCACACAGCACCCCTCTAATAGCCCTGGTCTCTGGCTGTTCAAATTCAGCCTCCAGGCATTGAGCCTCAGCGGTCCAGCCCTGAATGAAGCTTTCACCCTTCCCTTCACAAATATTATGGAGTGTACAGCACGCGGCTATAAACATAGGAATACTGTCATTGGCAGGTCCAGCCTCCCATATAGTCAGCGCCAGCGGGCCTTTAAATGGCCAAAAGCACACTCAACAGTCATTCTGCACTTGCTCAGCTTGTTGTTGAACCGTTCCTTGCTGCTGTCAAGGTTCCCCGTGTATGGCTTCATAAGTCATGGCATTAAAGGGTAGGCAGAGTCTCCCAGGATCACAATGGGCATTTCGACTTCCCCTACAGTGATGTTCTGGTCCGGGAAGAAAGTCGCTGCTTGCAGCTTCCTGAACAGGCCAGTGTTCCGAAAGATGCATGCGTCATGCACCTTTCTGGACCAGTCTGCATTAATGTCTGTGAAACGCCCATGGTGATCCACAAGCGCCTGGAGAACCATAGAGAAATACCCCTTTCGATGATTGTACTCGATGGCTAGGTGGTCTTGTGCCACAATTGGAATATGCATGCTATCTATCGCCCCTCCGCAGTTAGGGAAGCCCATTTGTGCAAAGCCATACACAATGTGACGCACATTATCCAGAGTCACGGTCTTTCGGAGAAGGATGTGATTAATGGCCCTGCACACTTCCGTCAACACAAGTCCAACCGTCGGCTTGGTTAGCGACCGATCGGCTTCCACAGTGCAATCGCCAGGTGCTTCTCCAATAGCAGGGCAGCTCTCATTCTCGTGTCCTTGCACTGCAGGGCTGGGGCGAGCTCATCACACAGTCCCATGAATGTGGCTTTCCTCATCCGAAAGTTTTGCAGCCACTGCTCATCATCCCAGACGTGCATGATGATGTGATCCCACCACTCAGTGCCTGTTTCCCGAGCCCAAAAGCAGTGTTCCACTGTGGTCATCACCTCCGTGAATGCCACAAGCAATCTCGTGTCATAGCTAGTACGAGTGGCGAGATGAATGTCGAACTGCTTTTGCCTTTGTAGTTTAAGGAATAACTTCACAGCCACTCATGACGTGTTGGTCAGAGCGAGCAGCATACTGGTCAACAGTGCGGGATCCGTTCCTGCAGACTGAAGAGGCAGAGCGCGCAGTACACAAACCGTTGAAACTTGGCACTAAATGCGGATGGAAGCAAGGGGATTGCAGGGATGTGAAGCAATGCATCACAGGACATTGGGACAGGACCCAGGATGCCTCGCGACCACCTCCGTCTTCCCGCAACTCTTAGCAGCAGAAGAGGAAGAGATGCTCTGTGGGATAGCTGCCCAGAGTGCACCGCTCTGAATACCGCTGCAAGTGCCGCACGTATGAACATGCTATTGCACAGGCACCTGCCAGTGTGAACATTTAACAGCGGTTTCCCTTCAGAGCTCTCTGAGCGGCGCTGTAACTCCTGGCGCTGTAACTCTGCCAGAGTAGACATAACCTTAGTATCTCACTGTGTTCCACTACACCTCTGAGGATTTGGCCTTCCCTTACTTATGGCTTTTCTACATGGTGTGACAAAGTTTCTCCTCTATCTTGGTGGGTCCTGCGCTTATTGGCGGATTTTCTTGCCTCAGAGATTTACCACGTGGGTTGGGGAACAGCCCAGAAACCTTCCCCTCTGGAAGAACCCACAGTCCAGGTCAATTGGGAGGTTTGGGGGGAACCCGGGCCCGCCCTCTACTCCGGGTTCCAGCCCAGGGCCCTGTGGACTGCAGCTGTCTATAGTGCCTCCTGTAACAGCTGCATTGCAGCTACAACTCCCTGGGCTACTTCCCCATGGCCTCCTCCAAACACCTTCCTTATTCTCACCACAGGACCTTCTTCCTAGTGTCTGATAACGCTTATGCTCCTCAATCCTCCAGCAGCACACCCTCTCACTCTCAGCTCCTTGTGCCTCTTGCTCCCAGCTCCTCACACTCGCACCACAAATTGAAGTGAGCTCCTTTTTAAAACCCAGGTGCCCTGATTAGCCTGCCTTAATTGATTCTAGCAGCTTCTTCTTAATTGGCTCCAGGTGTCCTAATTAGCCTGCCTGCCTTAACTGGTTCTAGCAGGTTCCTGATTACTCTAGTGCAGCCCCTGCTCTGGTCACTCAGGGAACAGAAAACTACTCATCCAGTGACCAGTATATTTGCCCTCTACCAGACTCCTGTACCCCTCTGGTCTGGGTCTGTCACAATGGGGAAACTGGCAGTAATAGGAGTAAAATCATACCAATATAGCTAAGCTGGTATAATTCCCCATGTGGACACACTAGTTTACTTCAAAATAGAGCGTCAACATGGGGAGGTATAACCAGTGATGAGCTGCCAGCATGTTAATAACCAGTTCCCTACCGGGCCTTCGGCAGCACTTCACTTGCTCCAGGTTTTCGGCGGCACGCCAAAGACCCGGAGTGAGTGAATGACCTGCCGCCGAAGTGTTGCTGCTGACTTGGTAGGGAACCAGTTATTAAGCGCCACCCGGTGAGTACAAGCCCGAGACCCCCCACCCTAACTGCCCCCCCAGAGCCCCACCCCCTACCCAACTTGCCCCACTCCCTGTCCCGATTGCCCCGACCCCATCCACCACCACCCTGACAGACCCCCAGAACTCCCACGCCTACCCAACCCCCCCGTTCCCCATCCCCTGACCACCCCCCCAGAACCTCTGCCCCTTCCAACTGCTCCCTGCCCCTTATCCAACCTCTCCTCCCAGCCCCGGCCCAGCCCCCTTACCATGCTGCTCAGGGCAGCGTGTATGGATGCTGCGCGGCCCGCTGGAGCTCGCAGCCCCACCCCCAAAGCGGCAGGAGCTGCCGAGCTGCCCAGGAGTGGTCCAGAGCGCTGACGCTGGGCTCTGCGAAAGGGGGGAAGGTGGGGGAGGGGCCAGGGGAGCCTCCCCAGCCGGGAGCTCAGGCGAGCCGGACAGGACGGTCCCGCGGGCCGGAGTTTGCCCACCCCTTTAACAACCTGTTTGCGCGAACCGGCTCCAGCTCACCACTGGGTATAACGGCACAGGTATAGAAATATAATTATAACTCTATAGTTTTGCTAGTCAATCTCCCTGGGTAGACAAGCTCTCACAGTCCTAGTGAATGCTAATTAGACTTCTAATATCGTTGTCTGAAGTTTCAAATAGGAACCCCTATCTGTTACATACTTTAAGTTATCATATTTCTCTATACCTATTGATACTAGTATGATTTGTCATGGACTGTGCCCATTCAGAGCAGAAAACTCATCTGAAGGGAACATGCTTAGGAAATCAGTGAGAAATTTTCAAAAAGCATCGGGCAATAAGGTTCTCAATTCCCATTGTAAATCAAGTTTTATGAGTCTCATGTGCTCCTGCAATTAACTGACAAGTACTCTTTTCCCATATATAAATCTTTTAATTGATCCTAATACATCTCTGACTGAACAGAAGAAAATTCACCCAGCCTCGTCTACACAACAATTACAACATGGCCTTAACCTATCTGCCTTACAATACCAAATGCGTTTGGTTCGGCATGTGTAGACCAGATCAACTCATACTACAGACCTTTCAGCATGTTCACTTAGTATGATTACATGATTACTTGGTCTTGTCAAATCAAAGTCTATGCTGCATGTTTAGAATACAAACCAAGTTATAATTGAATTTCCCAGCCTGGTTTTTACTGTAGTGTCAGAGCTCACTTCAAGATTTTGCCACTCTTGAAAACCCAAGAAAGTACATTTGATTTATTTTAACAGTTCTCTCTTTTCCCTTTTGTATGTATTAAGGAATGGGAGTAGAAACTAGAAAGTTCAGACTAACTGCTTCTATTTATTTATAGTGAGAAACCACTTTTAACATTCTGCAGTGTTTTTCCATCAAGTTAATACTTATCAGCATATCCCTTTTTTAGCTTTTTATTTTGTGGACTCCTGACAGTCAATCTTATACTTTGCAGGTGGGAATGAATTCTTTTTACTGAAGTATTATCCAAAGGCTGGCCCAAAAGAGACATTTAGAAATGTGTGTTTCTGGAACAGGTTGAAAAATTAACAATTAATTACAATTGTCAACAGCAAATACAGAGTGCATTCAGTCAGAAAAGATAAAGTTCAGGAATGTTAATAATATGGAATATACAGCATAACACAAGCTGGACCTTCCCCAAAATATTTTTAATATATAACCCATAGTTCAGTGTGCCTAACATTAGACTGTAAAAACACGGTTACAGCAACTGTCCACAGCCAGTGACAAAAACCATATCTTCTCTCACAGATGATATTGCTGCATTAACAGTGTAGTTTGCCTCCAGTGACCCACACATTTATCTAAAACAATTTTAATGGAGTTTACTAAATGTTGACCCATTTCCTCTCTATTCACTATCAGAAACAAACCATACTCTTTCCAAGATAAATAAAAGCAGCTACAATATATGTACATCACTTCAACGTCAAAATACTTTCGTGTCCAATACTATTAAAACTACCATTACACTTTTTTAAAAAAAAATCAAGGCCTTTTACATGAAATATCATGTTTGACACTACTTGTTAAAGAAAATGAGAACTACCATTGCTCTTTTTAAGATAATGGACGTAAATGGAGTGAAATAAAGTGCAGCAAACAAAAACTTGATACAAATACCTCATTAATTGTCCAGGTAAGAACTACTTCAACCATTAGACAATGTTTATATGCTGGAATGACAAAATCATTATCGGAATAATCAAAGAACCAAAAAGTGTCCAAAACACAGCTTTCCCTAAATGGTGGTGTGTACTGATAAGATATCTGAGAAACACTCAACTAAGATATAGACTATGCCATCCAGAGTAAGCAAAACACATTGCTGAAACAGACTAAGGAGGTATGACGGAATTATCTTCTTGAATTCTCCATATAACTATCTTTTTTAGAACTCTAATGTTTCAAGAAGCTTAAAGGTATGGCTTCGCAGAAGTTCAAGTACTATACCATGAGAAATTAATTTTCTTTGGTTCCTTAATATTACAAATTTTACTAAAATAGATTTCCATTGAAGCACAGATTCCTGGATAACCTATGTACAGAGAAATGAGGGGCGAATAGTTTTGAGGAGTAGTCCAAAGTATATTTAGCAGACCTCCAGAGCTAGCAAACTATAATTCAAAAAGATAACTAGATTTTGGATTCTTCTCTCTATACCGAACTGTTCTGGGCAATCTCTTTGGGCCAGTATAGCCAGCTTCCATAAAACCCTGCACTTACAATCAAGGTTAGCATTATGGCTTGATCATTCAGTAGTAGTTAGTAACAATTATAACCTGCCTCTTTAAAAGAAAGGGACTGTAGTATGTTATCACTCATAAAAGTAAAATAGAGGACATACAATCTATTAGTCATCAGTGTGAAATATGTAAAAGCAGCAAAGAGTCCTGTGGCACCTTATAGACTAACAGACGTAAGATAACAAAACTTTTATTTAGAGGTATTTCACTTGGGTTTGCCTTTGAAACATCTCTCTTTGGCTCAAAAGTTTGAGTATATCATCTTATTTTTGCCCAATTAAAAGGAAACTACTTTGGTACACTTTTCCTCCAAGACCACAGTGTGTGTATATGTATATATATATATATATGTACATATACATATACACACACACATATACATATACACACACACTCCAGAATAAATATCTGTGTAACCTGGTCACCACTACAGGTGGAAGCTCTACCATCATTTGTTTTCCTAGCTTGGAACCTTCCTTGAAATTCTTCCTCTAACCTTTAACTCCATTCTAAACCAACACTAAACTTTTCCAACAATTCCTTTATTAATTTAGAACAAAAACTGCTGAGCAGTTTTAGTGGTATAGTAGTATAAAATCTCAAGAATTTTAATAATAATGCTGTTTGCATGAAAGAGACCGGAAAGGAGCCACAAGACATACGGCACCCATCCTACAATACTGGTTTACACTAACAGATCTGATCATAACAGTGGGACTGTAGCATCCTTGTGTTCATTTCCAGTCTTTGTAATAAACCTAATGCACATTAAAGGTTTTCTTTGGTTGTTTTGAAACTAACATTTTCTGAATGATACAAAAAAGTGAAAAACGTGTAAGGAAAGAAAGCTTTGCATTGGGTGCATAAAGTTTAACAACACAAGAATCTTAACACTTCTTAATCAACGTTTGGTGTAGTGGTCACATAAAATTTCCCACAACTCAAGCTTCCTCTTAACTCAATGCAAAGAAAGGTTTACATGATGGTTGCACAATGTTTTCTACCAGGATGCTTCTAACATTTAATGCAGAAAACCATGGGCCAGTACATGAAGTTTTCATTAACAACCCAGTATAAAATTCTATAATGCTCCAGTTGTGGTTGGGTCTTCAACACCTTCTCATAATATTGGTGATATCAGCAGACTGCATTCTCAGTTTGGACTGTGGACATTATTCATTTTAGGGAGATTTTTTTATTGGACCAAATTCCGTTGGCGAACGTGACAAACTTTCAAGCTGTTTGCTGCTCAAAAGCTTGTCACATTCGCCAACAGAAGTTGGTCCAATAAAAAAAAAATGACCTCACCCACCTCATCTCTCTAATTTCCTGAGACCAACATAGTTACAACACTGCAAACAACTATGCATTTTGTCTGTCAATTAGCTGTTTGTCCCATCTTCTTTCTATCCCTCTCTGGTCTTCCACTGCCAACGGAACACTTTCAACCCTCTATGGCCCTCTAGCCTTCCCTCCCACTTTCCCGTTCTTCCCCACTCATACATATACCACTCTTCCCTTTCTTTCCTTTTCTACTTCCTTTGTCAAATTCCCCTTACGCCACTCCTATAATAAAAATAAATTATTTGGAACTACTACGTCAGAACTATCTGGTGGGAACACACGACTGTTTGCAACGCCCACTTGTTGAGTCTTGTTTCAGATAAAACTTAAGGTGTTTAGAGCAGAGACCATATCTAAATGTGTACTTGCAAAGCAGATATCACAAAGGAACCAGGCCCTTCAGGTTCTAATACAATATAAACAACACGTTTGAGGCGATGGGGTTTTATCTTCTGGTCTGGGAGCAGCAAATCCTTTTGCACACAGCCCACTGTTCACCCATAAAATAGCAGGTGACTGAGAGGTGAAAGACCTCATGTGACAAATCTGTCAATAGTTCATGTCTTCAATCCCCTTTATAAGGATATCATCAACAATTTGGCAGTAACCAGCAGCCACACTGTCCGATGGGCAAAAGGGGAGGGAGAGGGTTCAGAAAGGAGAACGGAGACGTTTGGTAAAAGAGAGGAGGAATGAGTCTCCACGGCAGAGCAAGGGCGTAGTTTGGGGACGGGCAGCGGGGCGTTGCTCCCTCAAACTGCAAACCTCCGGCAGGCACGGAATTTGCCTCCTCCATGCATGCCCCATTCTCCTGACTGGAGCTCCCCTCCCCAATATAGAAGTCAAACTACGCCTAAGCGGCAACGTTTTTAAATAAAATACCTGCCACCTGGCACCAGATGCTCTGGAGACGCGTGGGTATGAGCCCCAAGGAGGAGTCACTCGTGGCAGGAATGGGATAGCGGCGTCTAGAGGGAGCAACTCCAGAGACCGGGAATCCACCCTGCGGCCCAACCCCACAATCTCCCCCCAGCCCCAGGAAGCTCTCGCTCAGCGCACTGTGGCCCCACCGGGAAAGCTTCTGCCTCCAAACCACGGAGCTGCCGCCACCACCCACCCCCCTCCGGCCACCCACCACCTTCGCCCCCGTCCAGCCCCCCGGCCACCCACCCACCTTCGCCCCCGTCCAGCCCGGCCTCACCAGCTCTTTCTCGCCGGCTGAGCTCGGGTCGGGTTGGGCTCAGCGACCCGGAACATGAACCCGGCGCCTCCCCCGGCCGCTCCCCGGGGAAGCTGATGCCGCTTCGCAGAGACTCGGGGAGGCGGCCGAAGCCGGGCGAGCGAAAAGGGGTGTCGGGATCGCTCTTTGCCCGCGCCTCACTCCCCCATGCTAGGAGCCCGGAAGCGGCTACAACACCGGCAGGAAGTAGGGCCCAACCATCCCTCCTGCTCCTGCCTTCCCCACCCGCGGTCCGCTGCCGGGAGGGAGCTCGGATGGTACGGCCCATAGCTGGGGGTCTCGCTCACCACTTCCCCCCAGCACTCCACCGTGTCCTACCTTCTCCCCCACCCTGGCCGGCGGGGCCTGTAGGGAGGAATTACCTCCCCCTCAGCCATGTGGTACGGTCTGGTTGCCATGGTGACGGCCTATACACCATCGGGGCAGGGGGAACATGGCCACTTTGGCCAGGCTGCAAGGGAGGCTGCCAGGCCAGAGGGAGGAATATTTCCATAGGAACAGGTAACGGGCCCGCTGCCCCCGCCCCCGTGGGCCTGTCTTGGCCTCACAGCACTTCCCTTCTGGGGAGGAGCACTGGTAAGAGCCAGGCCAGCGCACTGGGATGGGACACAGGTTCTCCAACTGATGGTGGCACCTTGCGAGATCACCCCCATGGCACGTCCCCAGGTCACCACATTGCACCAGCGCAGTGTTGCATTGTCATTGGGACATTGCCATGTCCAGTTAGCACTCTCAGATCGCTGTCAGTGCTTAATAGTTATATTCCCCGAGCGCCCTTAAACCCCAATTAGAATCAGGACCCTCTGGGGCTAGGCACAGAATAAAAGGTGGTCTGTGTCCCAAAGAGCGTACAGTTATCATGCCATGTGAAAATGTTGCCATATTGTATCAAGTATATTACCGCACTGCAACATTATATCAAAATGTCGCGGGACGGGGTGGGGGGGGGTAATAGGCGCCTATATAAGAAAAAGATCCAAAAATCGGGACATCTGGTCACCCTACGCTAGGGTGAATAAAAATCCCATCGCGGCACAACAAAATATCATTCTTCTGGGGGAACACTTTTTTGTGACTTAGTGTTTCATAAGCTCAGAAAGTGATTCTCAGGGCAATCCCTTGTAGAAACCAAAGGCAATAGTAATTCTGCTTATTAAGGAGAGTGTTGTTATACCACAAAAATGGTGTCCCAAATCCTTCACTAAAATAATGTATATAACTAACAGCTCTAAATTAGCATCCACTTCTGGAGTTTCCTGAGCATTTTATACAACACACTATTTAAATGGTAAGGTCCGTAGAGAAGAGAATAATGTCTCATCCACAGCTAAGCAAAATATTGGTGCTTAAGTAATTACCTATTTTGTCAAGGGATTTCATAGATTTTTAAGGCTCAAAGGGGCCACTATGACAATCTATTCTGACTTCCAGTACAACAGGGGCTATAAAACCTCACCCAGTAATTTCAGCCTCAAGCCCATAACTTCTATTTGCGCTAGCACTATTTTTTAGAAAGATATCCAGTCTTGTGATGGAGAATCCATTATGTCCCTAGATAAATTGGTGCAATGGTTAATAAGCGTCACTGTTTAAAAAATGTGCTTTATTTCTAGTCTGAATTTGTCTAGCTTCAGCTTCCAACCATTGGATCTTATTATGCCTTTTTCCTCTAAATTAAAAAGTTGTCTACTATCTGTACTCTCTCCCCTGTGTAGGTGCTTGTACACTGTGATCAAGTTACCTCTTAATGTTTCCTTGGATAAACTAAATAGAGTGAGCTGCTTAAATCTCTCACTATAAGGCCTATTTTTCAAATCTCAAATAATTCTTGTAGCTCTTTTCCGAAAACTTTCCAATTTGTCAATATGTTTTTTGAAGTGTGGATACCAGAACAGGACACAGTATTCCACTCACGGTCTCCCTAATGCCATATACAGAGATAATACCACCTCCCTATTCCTGATAAAGAGAGGTATGGAAAGGACAGTCCTTTACTTGCTAAAGGACAGTGTGTCAGTGGCAAGCCTGGAATAGAGTCCAGAATCCTGACTTGCAGTTCAAGCTGTAACCTCTGGACACACCACTCGCACACCTAAGTAGACAATTTACGTGCTTCTTACAGCTATAGCCAATTAAAAATGCAAAAACAGTCACGCAGATTTGTGTTTTTGACACATATATTTAAAATATAAAAGGGACACGGAATTAATTATGTCCATCTCTTTGAGATTTTTAATAGGTGACAATATCAGACTTGTGTAATTTGCAGTGTTTGCTAAATATATTGATATGCTAATTACCTTGGTCTGCTGCTTCAAGGCCTTTGTGTGGCTTCTGTACACTCCTATTTTCTCTAAGAATTTCACAGTTAAATCACTTTTGCAGATTCAGATAATAAAAGAGTCAGTAATAATTATATTGACTGGTGCCATAATATTGTGAGTTGAAATCAGTTTTGGGTGAAGTTATTCTGAATGTAGCCTGTGTTCAAAATACATTGTATGTGTATATGCAAAACACTGTAGGTAATGAAAGTGCATTAAATAACATTTATTTTGTGTCTGCCTTGGTTTCATGTTATTGAAAGTTACTTGGAAGCATAAGTCACAGTAAATGTTTGTGAATGGAGTAAAGATAACCCTTGACATTCAAACCGAATGTGCAGTTTGAAAGGTGAAAACCAAACCCTAGCTCCAATTGTTATCTTTCTAGTGTTGGCAAGGGCTCTTCACTACCAACAGATAAACATTACAAGAGAAAATAGAACAAAAGATACAGTAACTTTCAAGCGACATACAGAGCCATCAAACCAGATCTAGTACAATGGTGACAAGAAAGAGTGGAAGAGTAATATCTGTCTGATATGAAGATGTAAAGAAGAAATTACCAACTAGTACAATAAATTACATACCAACAGAACAGATCACGTTCAAAGAGCAAAACCTTATTGCAAACTTTAAATAATGAGATTCTTCTAACCCAACTAAATGTACTGGGGGCAGCTTGGAGAAGCAATAAGAAAATAATTTTAAAAGGTGATAGTAAATAATAAAAATGTGATTGTAATGCTTCAATAAAATTAAAGTATAATTTCAAATAGTTTAGTTCAGCAATTTAATACTTTTATTGTGAAAAGATATAATTAAACAGAAACTAGAAATGATCTTGTAGCTGGTTTCTGCCCCTTAGCATTGAAACTGCCCTTAAAAATGTTACTAATGGTGTTTTTCTGGCCAAGTAGCAAGTCTTCTTCCCCATTCTTATTGGTCTTGATGTGTCTTTTGCCTTTGTCACAGTTATGGCTCTCCTAATAGACAGCCTCTCCCTTGTCTCTCTCTCTGGCACTATCTGTCTGAATGCTCCTTAAGAATCTCTGTTAGGGTCTTTGCACTTGGCCCTCTTCTCTTCTTTACAACTACCTTATACTTAGACTTCCTAATTTATCATACAGCTTTTACCATTAACAACTCTCAGACCTACCTGTATCCTTCGATTTCTCTGCCTATTCTCATCTCATATCTTCAGCTGCCTCACCAACATCTCTTCCTGGATGACCTGCCTCCACCAGAAATTGAAAACTGAATCCTTATCTTTCCCCCCAAACCTCCCTTGTCTTCCCTTCTTCATTACCATTGGCAATTCCATTAGATTCTGCATTCTTTGGGCTTGCAACATCATCATACTTTTATACTCTTTTCTTCCCTTCCCCCTCCCACTGCACACATTGATGCTATCTCTGAATCCTACCATTTTGCCCTCTACGACGTCTCCAAAACTCATCCATGACCATGCTTCTCCATGCCTATTGTGAAAACTCTAGTATTGGTGAGAAACTAATAGTATCATCTTCATCTCACTGAACATTTCCCATGAAATAGCTGTTAAGCAATATGTGCTGAATATTTGAAAAGGTAGGGCTGTGATGTATGAAATGACAAATGATTTGACAAATGAGTTGCTCACCAGGTTGTCTAATTCTACCTCTTCTTCCAGAGTCACCTATCTTGAAAATGTTTCAGCCTGAACTGGATTTTCAATAGTTATAGTAGATACTTTTAATTAAGATGACAACGACCTCCCAGCCTTTTTTTCACTGTATGCTGCTTCAGTACAGCTTTGGTAACACATTTAGAGCCTGATGTAACCTTATTGTAGTCAATGGGTCTTTCTATTGATTTTAGTGGGCTATGGATCAGGCCCTTACTTTTACATAATTAATTCATTTAATACTCATTGTGATAATACTGATCATAGTGAATTTATCTGATATTCATGTCAATGTCATATTTTATGTACCTCTATAGGATTTCTATTGTAATTCAGCACTAATTAATTAAAATAAAGTGTTATCCACATTTTTCATTTAAAGCATAAGAAGTCTAGAAGTTCATAACATATTGGCATCATTGTTCAATATCACATGTACCTGGGAACTATATTTCTCAGGCATTAGAAAAAAGCACATAAAATTAATGTGTCAGCACACAAATTACAACTCCTCTTACACTGCAGTAGCTTACCCAAAAAAATCTTTTTAATGTTTCCTTTAAAAAAAAAAAAAAAAAACAGGATCCATCTGGATCCCATCAACTGGGATGTTTTACATTTTTTTACATAAAATTTTTTTTAGCCTTCTTTCTTCATCCCACATGATTTCTGGTCTCCTCTGTTACTTTATGTTCTCCTCCCACGAATGTTAACAAAGATGCATAATCAGAATGCAAAATAACTTAATTTTTCCTGTAAATTTATATTTAGATTGTTTTATATTGTTTATAATAAAATCCTTAAAATAGAGCAGAGCCGTTGCACTGTTGTCCTTGGAAGACTGGGGCTTTAATTATCTCTATACTATCTAATCATCATGGGATATTTTGTTTTGCATCATTCCTAAGAATGGTAATATGTTAAGCTGGGGGGTGAGGGGGAAGAAAGGTTTAAAAAGAACACAAGTTGTCCCCTTAAGAAAAAATTTAGATGAAAAAAATCTCTCTGATTTATTGTTTTGATTTTAAAGTAAACTACTGAGAATGCTAATCACAAAACGATTATTTTGAAAAAATGTTTTCAGAGCTGTAGATGAATACAGAAAAGCAGAGCACAATGCTGCTGTACAAATCCAGAGCTGGTTTCGAGGATGCAGAGTCCGAGCATATATCAGGTATTATGATTTTTTTTTCTATTTTAACCCATATTTTCAGTCACTCATAACTTTCCAAAATTCTCACATATTATACTTGGCTTGTTCTCTCTCTCTGAAAGTGAATGTTTCTGTAAAATGTGAACAAAAACGATTATTCTGTTTTTGAGTAGCATAAAAATATATCCTGCTCCCCCTCAGTTAAGGTAGGTTATAAGACAGGGGGGGTTGTCAGTCATAGGAGTGCCATGCCAGTCATGCCTGCTGGATCAGTCATTGGAGCCCCAACACCCCCTCCCCAATTCCACTCCTTTCAAAAACCACATCCTTTTTAATTCCTTTGCCAAGCCATTTATCTGGTCACTGTATCCCTTTCTTATGGAGTATCTGCACTGGACATCTGCCCCACACTTACATAATGAGTTGCAACATCAAAGCCTAACTCTCTTCCTGACTCACCATAACAAAGCCCTCCCTGAACCTGCTGCGAGGAAGGTGAAAAAAACTAGACTCCAACTAGGCCAATCTGGTGGTTAGGGAAAAATTCCTTTCCAGTCCCCCTACAAAGCAGTGACTAGCATGATGCCCACGGCAGGTCCTGACCATACCTGGTAGTTTGTCATCTCAAGGGGAGGGAAGGTAGGTGCTGCTTTGCCTGGTGTGGGGGAAAGGGGCTTCTCTTGCCAGACTCACCCCTTTTCAATTCCTCAGCCCTTCCAGTCCCTGGGGATGAGTCAGCATCGCCATACTGACCCATTGCCCCTTTTACAGAAGCTTGTAAGCCCTTCTCCTAACCCCCATTAGAAAAGCACTATTCTCCATCCCCTGGCAAGCTGGACAATTCCCCCACTTAAGGTGCAGTGCAGTCATATGCATAAATCTTTGCAGGATTTGGGGCTGTCTCATAATGTATTAGGAAGCAAAGCAAAGTTGTTATGCCAGCACCTAAGCTGGCTGGGAATTTTTTTTTCCCTTGGAGAAATATCAACAAAGCCAAAACATGTTTCCTTATTGTCAAATTTTCTACAACTCCCAAACTGAAAATTTTAGAAATTTTTCAGTTTTCAACATTTTCCCATTTGACCAACAAAAGTTCTGGACCATTCAGAAGTATTAACTGTATTCTCCATGAATTGTTTAACCAGTCACACAAACACCCATTCTTAAGTCTATTTTGTAATGCTTAATAATGAATAACTTTTATAAGATTAAATTTAAGTAAGTTTGCTGTAACCCACTTTTTGGAATAAGTATAGATAACATACAGCATTGCCTATATTATTCTTTCAATGTAATCATTTGTAATCAAAATATTTTGTTTTAGGTATCTGAACAAAATGATGATTAATATCCAGAAATGGTGGAGAGGCTATCAAGGAAGAAAACACTTCAGAAAAATGGTGGAGGTAACAAATGGGTTTTACAATTATTTTAGATATTTTATCACCCAAATGTACAGCTGTTCATTAACTTGCCCCTGGTTCTAGTCCAAAAGTTGAGAGTTTAGGCCCCGAGCCTGCATACACGTATGCATATTCTTAACTTAACTACCGTGAGTAGCTCCATTGATTTCAATAGGACTATTCATGGTAGTGAAGTTGAGCACATGCATTCCTGTTTGCAGGATTGGAGATTTAGGCTTCAATCCAACAATGAGCTCTGCACTTGCAAAAGTCTGCCTGTGTTAAGCTAATTGCAGAAAACAGGCTTTCGGTTGGAAGTGCTGTTTTCCTGGCAGTACTCTTAATTCTGAAAAAAACAGAATAAGTTAATATCTCTACACATCGCTATTCTGTGTTTTAGTGGTTTAAATTTCTTACTTCATGAACCTTGAAATATTTGAGGTTTTGCCTTGGGGCATACAGCAGATCACAGCCAATCTAATTTGTTCTTCATTTATTTTTGACTAATTTTATTGAAGCCAAATTGTTGTTTTTCAATATAGAAATAAAAATACAGAAAGAAAAAAATGTAGAGTACTAAATAATAATAGTTCAGATACTGTTGACTTGTTCCCCACTGGTTGACCAGCTAGTTAGTCAGACTGAGTCATCTTTATGGGCCACGTTTTCAAGGAACTTCCTATCTTATTGCAATTTGTTTGTGGAGAATGGATAACTACATGCTTAAACTGAGTTCTCTTCTGAAAAGTGACTGTGTGTGCTTAGTGGGACTTAAGTGGTATATAGTCACCCCCCGGTGAATGTTCTAAACAGTTAACAAAAATAGGATTGGACTTATCTCAAAAACATATACAGTAAAATTCTGAAGATGGCAATTTAATCTTGACATTCAAGAATCAGAATCAAGGAACAACAGTCTCTGTTTCTTGCACCTGACCACAGACTTATTTTGAGGGCTTTAGTAGGACACAGGTGGCACATAGGCCTTATGTTGACCCTCTGCACTCAGGTCAATGTCACTTTTTGTTCAGATCACCAGATCTATGTGGGGATGTATCATCCTTACGCCAACCTAATGTAAAGTTCCATGAGAAGGTAAGGGTCACGATGGGACACTTGCCTGGCAATGGCTCATGGCCTTGTAAGACAAAGGCGCCCCCTGGTGGTCTAGGGATTATATAAGATGAGGTAAACAAGGTAATAAATCATGGCCTTATGTAAGGAACGGTTGAACCAATCGGTGTGGGGCTATACATGTGATAAACACATGATTCTCCTTCTCATCCAATCCGTAGATGTGTGATTATAGCCTAATTGTGTTATGTAATGTTGAGAAAGACTATAAAAGAAAGCTTGTAATAAACAGGATTCGATTCAGCTTGCAACCACATTGGTCGTGTGCTTTATCCGCTCCGCATGGGACCCCACAGATCTACACAGGCAGATATCTCTGGACATTCACATATTCAAATGCCAATCTTTTGGTAGACAATAATCACTTTGTGGCTAAAATAGTAATGGCATCATCTGATGTTCAGTCATTTTTTTATATATACACCTCTACCCCAATATAACGCTGTCCTCGGGAGCCAAAAAATCTTACTGCATTATAGGTGAAACCGCGTTATATTGAACTTGCTTTGATCCACCGGAGTGCGCAGCCCCTCCTCCCCCCGAGTACTGCTTTACCGCGTTATATCCGAATTTGTGTTATATCGGGTCGCGTTATATCGAGGTAGCGGTGTATATGTGGGAGGTGCGTTGAGAGTGGTGACACAGACTGACAAAGTTTCTGATGTAGAGCTCTCAAATGGGGCACAAAGGGAACAACACATCATCATTTTGCTGGGTGGGGACATGGAGGAGGAATTGCAAGACTGTTCTTCACCAGTGGTGCCCTGTACTATTGCCTTGCCCTTTGAGGCTGTTTGACCTCAGCTCTTAGTGGCCTGATTATCTTTCTATTGTTTCTCTTCAAAGAATTGCCCTAGCAATTCAGTTTTGTGACAAGAGTCAGTCTCTTTCGAATTAACACAAATTCCCTTCAGTCTGTCAGAATGACAAACATTATTTTAAAATAAAAATAAACCAGCTCTCCACCCTTTAAATTAATTATATAGCATCTGCGAAAGTTCTTAACAAATGAAAAGTGGTTTTAATTGTGGTTACTGTGACACACTTTGTGCAGGGCACATCATTTTCTAAGTCTCCCAGTTTATCTACTGAACTGGGCAGAAACAGTAACAATGATGGGAGAGAAAAACTAGCAATGGGGGCAAGCAGGTATCTTGAAGCTGAGGTCAAGAAATTAGAAAATGGTAGGGAGCAGCAAAGCATCAGTCTGAAGGATGGATTTAAAAGACAATTTCTCTCATGCACAAGATGAAATTGCTTCAAATGGAGACTTTTCAAATTATATGGGCTCTAGAGACTCAAGCTTCCCCTGAAGTTCTGGAAGGTGGTAGAGGACAAATAAAGGCAAAACAGCCTGTATATTTAAAAGACAGGATAATAGGATTTACCATTCTGGATCAGATGATCCATCCATCTTGTTTCTGGTAGTAGCCAATGCCAGATGATTAAAAGAGAAACAAAAACACACCATAAGGCTTCTCAGTTGTACAGTGGTGAGCATGGAAGAACTTCACCCCCTCAGTATCTTATGTTGTACTTACCAGCAATTTGGCTGAGGAGGACTGGATTTGACAACTTTTGGAGTTTGTCAGTACAACTTCTGAGTTAGCCATGTGAGTTTCTGCAGAATGATATCAGGTGCATCTTTCTCCCTATTAATCAGTAGGCTCCTTACTCACTGCTCCCACATATTTATGCCCTTGGATTTAGAGAATGAACTTGAGTCTTGTGCCTAAATTGTCTGTGCACTAGCATATTGTGCTACCTTTATTAAACCACTGGGCTGGCTCAACTTGGAATGTTTCAAACAATGAAATGGTCTAGCAATTTAGGACAAATTTAAGTTAAAATAGTAGTAACATTTGTGTTAAACTCTTCTTAACAATTATCTTAATGACTCTAATGATAATTAAACAGGATGCGGTGGACATGATAATTGTTAGATAAAAAAATAATTGGTCACTTTAAAATTTGTCTGCTGATAATGACTAGATTGGTATCAGTTGCCAGCAAACAAGGTAAAGCATATGCACAAAATACCCATGATTACTTGATAATAAATCATTTTAATTATTATATTCAAAATTGTGAAATGAAAGTAGCACTGATGCGGAAAATAGCAAAGGCTCAGGCTCATCAGATCTGCTCTCCATATGTGCATCACTACTAGTATTTTCAGTTGTTAGTATTCCAGTGCACCTCCCTCATAGTGCTCAAATCCAGTAAATAAAGTTAACTGAGTTTATAACTTTATGGAGTCATCCTGCAAATTAGTTATGTATCTTACTATTTTTTAAAGATAGGTGTGATATAAAAATATACGTTTTTCTGACTATTTTTGTCAAGTTAAAGTTCTAATTAACCTTTTGTGTTCATTCTGGTTATCCATATGATGCAAGCTGGACTGAATGGACAATTTCTTCCACAGTCTGGGGCCTTGTCCTGCAGAAAGGAATTGGGTTTTGTTTTTTTAAATAGTAGCTCAGATTTTTTTCTATGAAACACAGCCCAAAGGGCAAGAAATCCCTGTAAGATAAAAGGAATTCTAAGGCTTCAGGACAATGTAACTAAAGACAGTATAAATTATGAACATATTTGTTACTAACTTTGAAGAGATCTACATTAAAAACATTTTAATACTTTGTATACATCACAGTTCAATGCTGTCTCAAGGCCAAATTCAGCAACTCATGTTGAGGAGGCCCCATCAATGTGACTTCTTGGGTAAATTCTACTGATTGGTGCAGAAGGGTGACACAAGGCCTGTGCACCACTTAGGCTACATGTTAGGCCCCATTCCAATTCCCATTGAAGTGATGTTTCTCCCTGAATGTAGTTGCATTGTGGATCCATTTATGTGAGGAAAATGACCCATCAGTAACAGATCATTTTCCTATTGGAGATGAATCCTGGAAGTATTTCAGAACAGAGAAGAAAGGAGAATATTGATAATGATAGATAACTGTGCTGTTATTTACTTATAGAGGAATTCTAAAATAATTTCTAGAAGTGCTATGTTTTGGAAGTAAACCCCCAGGAGGCCCTACATACTAACATCAGGGATATGCATAACGATTTATAAGTTACTGGTCCATTTTGGAATAAAACCCTTTATAGCAGGACAGAGGCCACAATACAGGAAATTATCCCCATTCAGGAAAGCACATAGGCACATACTTAAAGTTAAGCAAGTGTTTTGGTGCTTTCGTGAATAGGATTGGACTTAAGCAGATACTTAAATGTTTTCCTGAATTGCGGTTAGAATGAGGAGGGCAACACCATTTGCCAAACAAGCTGACATTAAATGCACTTGGTAGAATTCTTTCTGTTTTTTCCCTCTGAAATAGAAAGTCTATTGATTAAAAGGGTCCATACAGACTTTGAGCTGGTAATCAGTGAACAGTTGAACGAGGAAAACAGATTCTTCCCTCTCTAAACCCAGAAGCAATATATGGATCATCTTCCCAGGTGAACCATGATCACCACTATGGCCTTTGACCTCTGGTAGCATACACAACTTGCTGAGTCCTGTGTGATGGCTGTGGCTAGCAGGTCTGTGCACATGGTGCACCATCGGCCACATCTCCACCACACATGACACCCTTCACACCCCTGGTTAATAGGCTCGCAGAGCCTGTCTTTGTAGCATGCAGGAAAATGTGGCTTCCGTTTGCTTAACCCATCTGTATTCAGCACCCTGTACTATGAAACTATACACATGGCATTGTGTTATGGGCCTCGGGATTTCACCCATATGAAAAGTAAAGAAAGTGTCTGTTGAGCATAAAAGAGAGTGATCCAATAGTTGCACAGTCACACATTCTGGATGCATATACAAAGTGTTTGGAGGTGGAAAAAGACAGAGAGAGGATTCTTCGTTAGCATTTGTTTCCTTTTAGAAGTTACTTACTCTCAGCACTTCTATGTATCTTTTAAATCAGCTTAAAGCAACCAAGAAAATGTGTATTATTTAATGACCAAATCTAGAATAATTAAAATACAATAGCTACATTAATTGCTATAGCAGCCAAGGGAACACCAATTATTAAACTGCTCTATCTAGAATGACTCAACTCCATATTCCACCAGATAGATTTAATTAATATTGTTCACTATATAAGTGCCAGTCTGGCTAATATCCAGAGACAAAAATGCTAGAAAAAATTGTCTCACTTTCTTTACCTTTTCCATTTTGGGACCCAGAAGCTTGATGGGATGCTTGCATTTTACTACTAGAGGATCAGGTGTTTTTCCTCTAGGATCATAAGCTGTAATTAACATTTCCTTTCTTCATTTCAGTTCTTACTTCCTTCATTCTCTTTTTCCATAATCACCTGTACAATGAAAAAAGTTAAAATACTGTTATATCTAGATGAGCAAACTTTTCTCTCTGTCTTATTTATATCCTCCATACTCCTGATCAATTAGCTCTTAGGATGCTGACCAGTTACCACTGCTATGAAACAAGCTTGCTACCCTTTTGGCTGGCTCCTACACTCTGTGGAACTTGAGTTGTTAGGCTCCTAAAGTTGTAAGGTCCAAAACTTTGTATGTATGAAACTTAACAGTTCTTGCAGGATTATTTGTCACTGGGCATAAAGGGGAGTGCATGACAGTTTAATCAGCTGGGAGAAGGGCTTGTTACTCTTGTCAGAGGAAGAGGTTTGTAGAAGAGAGGGGAGGTAGAGATATTTGTCCCTAGGTAGAAGGTATGGAGGGTTTTGCCTCCTGATGTGGACACTTGGGGCTTTTTTCATTGTGAGAGGATTTGGAGAGTCAGGCAGGACACACGTTTTGAGAAGGGAGAATAGGCCCCCTCCTTTTCTCTCCATTTCAGGTATAGTATTGTGAAGCAAGGGAAGTTGTCTGGGTAATTCTCCATGTGACTGATCTGTGCCTTAGTCCCATGCTCTTGTAAGAGCAGGCTATTATAAGGCCCCTTTTTACGAGAGTCACCTTCCTTAATAGTGTTCTGGCTTAAAAGTGTAAGCGTCCTCAGCATGCAGAAGTGGAATTCCCTCAGCAAATCAGGAGAGGAGCCAAAAAGGTGTTTTAAACTATTCTTGCTCAGTGGCAAAACAGGAGGTCATTTCCAAACCCTGGCCACTTCCAACAAAAAATTAATTCATAAATTGGCTGTACCAGCTTTTGCATTCTTACCAAATTTGGAAAAGATGAGAGGTGAAGCAAAATTGAATCCATTTAATCTAACAGCTTCAGAATATTCCTGGGAATGGAATGCATTATTTCATTGCTATATTTGTAGTCTACAGCTAACACCATTCATGAAAGATTTATGGAGAGAAAAGTTAAGACAGATGCCATTAACTGTTCTAATTCATAATTTTGGAGTTGAGCTGCTGTTTGAACGTCCATAGAAAGCAAAACGTTTTCAAATTTAATACATTAGAATTCCTGCAATTTTCTGCATAAAAATGGCATCTTTGCAATTGTTTCTGTTTATATTATTAGTGAAGCAGTATAATATTAAAGTAAGTATTTAAAATGCACTTTAATTAAACTGCAGGACTTATGCCTTACTTAATGTAATGAAGAAAGAGAATTTAAAATGAAGTAGCATCATTGTATTCATTTGTAAATAACATATTGCAGCCAACTGTTTCTTAATTGCCCAGACTGTTGATAAATAATCCAGTCCTGCTGCTCTCCACAGACAATTTGCTTTGGATCAGAGTAGGCAATTCAAATAACACTAATTACAGTGAAACCCTTTTATAGTGAATTCCTGTTTGCCATGGGGGAAAAAATTCACTATATCAGGGGAAAGCACTTTTGCCTTTGATTTGTGTCTAAAACATGAGAAAAACATAAAAGCCGCATGTTGTGCTAAATAAAGAATGTACACTTGCATTTAAAGTACTTATATTTTACTTTTTATGATACAGTTGTGAATTATGTTCATTTTGCATTTGTAATTAGAGGGCGGAACAGATGTGAAAGCTTAGTTTAAAGTGATGTATCCATTAAAATAACCTATGCTGCCAAGTGATTGTTCAGTATAACAGGGGATCCGTTCGCTATGAGAGGAATTCTACTTTATTGGAAGGAAACCAGGGCTTTAGGAAATGTTGTCTACATCAGGGGATTCGCTGTAACATGGTATCATTGTATTTATGATCTTATGATGTTAAAATGAATATTAAATGAAACAAAATTCCCAGAATTACTCAGGAGGCAGCTAAGTACATAACATTTAGTACAGATGGTTGGAAGGCACAATTTTGCTCCATCACCGCATCCGTATCCTTGAACGATTTCAACTGAAGACAGCATTTCTTTGAATTTTTCATTAAACCAGACGTCTTGAAATATGAATTCCTTTTATGTTTCTGTGAGTTTTGGCTAAAAGAACCCCAGTGAATAAATCATATAATACTACGTGTCACCAGCACTTGTGAATATTTCTGCTTTGTTATTCTACTCTCAGTAGAGCACCATTGATTATCAAACTCAGCGGAGAGCATTTTATGATCATATATCTCCATTAGCTCCTACTTTGACTACCATAGATTTTTCTGGTTAAGCCTGCATTATGTATTAGGAAGCCTATCTCTTCAATATAAAGTTTGATTTTATTCTCTCTAAGCCTAGAACTCTTATTATGTATTATGTATAAAGATTCTTATATTTTATATGTAAAAATAGGAGCACTATCTTTGTGTAACTGAAATGTATGCCATCTTTTCTTTTCTTGATTCACAGACAGCATATTTTATTATGAAGATGAATTTCTACAATGAAATGGCTGTCAGGGTAAATATTTCTTCACTTGTTAAACAAATGAAAAGTCAATTGTGCTCCGAATTTGCTTTTAATAAAATGAGCAAACCAGAATATATAAACTTGATTGATATGCTGATGGTAAAGGGGAGGAAATAGCATATAGTTAAAAATTAAAGTTACACTAAGTAATCGTGGTGGTATTTGAAAATTTACTGCTAGATTTAAGACAGTTGTATGTAAATTCTTGTACCTTTTAACATATGGTGATAAAAGACAAAAATACCAAAAAGCAACCCACATATATGCGTGTGTGTGTGTGTGTGTACAAACTTAAACTGAATTCCCATCTTTGTAAACTATGACTTTGTGTGACTCCTCCAAATCATAGTATGATATCTGTGCCTATAACATCTTTAATTTAACTTTTATGCTCTATTCTTTTGGAATAAATTAGTAGAACTTCCATGCATTTATGTATCGTTAGATAATATGATAGTACATCATATTAGCCACTGTCGTATTTCAACTTTTATTAAATGCAGTAGTTTAATATTCATAGAGCCCATTAGCCCCATAAATTGCTAGGGTGTCTGATTGAATCCATTTGCAAAATACATTTGGACCAATTAAAATAAACTTATAACAACACTAAGAATGGTTGTTTTTTCTAACGTTGTGGTTTTAATCAGGAAAGAACTGAGTGGAGTAGACATTAATAGCCTGTAACACCTTCAAGGATAGTTAATGAATAGCCAGACCTTGTCTGGTTGATAAATTTAGGATATTCTAATTCTGTTATATGTCTGATTGTTTCATATGAAAAAACATCTTTTTAAATTTTAATTGTTAAGTTGTGCATTTCTTGTCTCTTACTTATCTACCTTTGGCTACTAACTTAGACATATTTACAACTGGTTGAGATGTGGACCAGTGGGCCAATGTGTAGGAGGAGCATAGAGGCTATTGGCTATCTTTGAGAGGAAGTGAAACACAGACAGCGGTCACAGTCTTCATCCTTATACTTCAGGAATACAGATCAAAAACTAAGAAAAAGTGAATAATTTTAACATTATTTTTCAAGATCAATAAATATGGAGCTCCCTCTAAACTCTCATTCAGCTGCTAGAAGCTATCATTGAGAAAAATTTCAATGAAATTTTAATAAACTTTTGTGGCATTTTTATAGATATCATACAGAAGTGCTTTGAAACAATAACTTCCTAATTTCCTATGCATATCTTCCCACCTCCTTCATTTTTAGTTTCACAGTAGGAGGAGGTGCAGTGTAAATAAGCATCTCATTCTTTTGAATTGTATTAGTACTCCACAGAGGAGGTAAGAACACAGCAGACTTTATGTATCGTTGTGAATTTTAATGCTTTTGAAAGGTTCTGGATTGATAGCCGTGGCACAGAACAGATACATGAGCAGTGACAGTGCAAGCTTCTCTCACAAAACCCCTGCTAACGTGCGTCAGCCCTGATCTAAAGAAACCTCTAGATGGCTGGGGTAGTTCAGTCTCCAGACCCATTTGTCTCTGATGAAACTGCCAGCAAGGGTGGCAAATAGCAGTGATAGTTTGTGCAATATGTATGTTTGTTCCCTAGGAACCAGACTGGGACCATAAAATGCATTTCACACAGGTTACTGAGCAGCTATCATATGATGGTATCTTTGGTCTTGTAATGGACAGTGTAATTACTTCGTTAGTTAATAATATTGCAAATATTTTTTCTCAGGAAATACAGGAAAATACTCTGCTGCATGTGCCTTTTGTAAGAGAAAACATGGATACATATTAGTGCATGGCATGGCCCCATAATTTATTTATTCTACTGCTGCAGAAGCAGACATCCAGCTGGCAAAGTGAACACAAGTTAATTGACTAAATACATAGGCAGAACTGTGCTGACCTCAGTGATGATGTAATCAGTGATTCTTTAGAGAAAGAAGGATGCAAACAATCCTTGTACTTCATTTAATAAAAACAGAGAATAATAACGTTTGTCAAAGGGAAAACTGCAAAATCTATTGTATCCATTACATAAGTGGTTAGCAGTGTAAAGTATTGCATTCCTGGGCCATTGGGTCCCGATCCAACAATACATTTAAGCACATGTGTAATTTTAAGAACATGAATAGTCTTTAGAATGAGATCTTCATTCCTTTCCGGCCTCTTTACTCTGCATAAAAGGGCCAGAGTGGTGTAAAAGGACCCTAAAAGCCTGATATGTGTATGGGGGAGGATTTCCTTGATGCAGGAACTGCAGAAGACAGGCATTAGGCTTTATTCTAAGGATTCCATCTCCAGCCCTGATATAGGGGGTGTGTTGGAGTCAGGACTGCAACATGCAGTGCCATGGAGATCCCCATAGGGCAGCCTTGGGAGGTTGCTGTAACAGACCTCTGGAGCTTTTTAGGTTATACCAAGGGCCTCTATCACCCTTAGAGCAGCCCAAGGTTGGGAGGGCACAAGAGTGACTTAAACCAATTTAGTCACCTCTTCCTCTGGGTTGTGAGTTCAGTGCTGATTCTCTCAAAGTCATAGCACAGAATCTCACCCTTGGTACATCTCTTAGGAGTTGAAGATGCTTAGGGGCAAATCCTACCCCCTTTGTGAGTAGGCTCCAATTGCCCAGAAATACATATTTTGTTTTAGTTTATTGCTTAGTTAATAGCTGTTTTAAAAGTATTCTACAATGGGTTAAATGCTGCACTGATTTACATCTCATGCAGCTGAAGTCAGTGGAAAAGCACAGGATTTGTAAATCAGCTCAGAAATAGATCCTTTGCCTCTTTCAGCACTCCCAGGTTTCAGAAGCAGTTACATACTCAAGTCAAATATACTTGTGCAAAACTCCAAGGGAAAAGAGTAGGGCCTTTGATATGCAACATAAAACAAAACTTTTTTTTTGCACATTTGTAATCATAATATTGGGTCTGATTCTTAGCTGATATAAATCTGCGTAGTCCCATTGTTTTCAATGGTGTAAAACTGCCTAGCGTCACTGACTTCAGTGCAATTATATCAATTTACACCAATAGAAGATCTGGTCCATTGTTTTAATTTACTTATAAACACTGGCTGTGAGTCTCCATTACATACATCTTGTGTAGTCATTGATACCTATGCAAGTAAAATGCTACCATTTTGATATGGTAAAGTTTTATACCCATTTTGCCTCCTTATGCACAGGTGTAAATGGCTGCACAAGATGCAGGCCAGTAGAGAATAAGGTCTGTTGGGTTTAGGGATAGCTGCTATAGGGCCTGATTTACAACTGCTTTACTCCAGTTTTACATGAGTGTAAATCCATTGAAATCAGTGGAGTTACATTCATAGAAAACTGGAGTATAAAAGTCGTGAATAGGTTCTTTAGTGTGCAAGTGCATTATACTCTAAGCTTTAGAAAATTCTTTTAAAATCCAGATTAGATTAAAAGTGAAATGTGACTCATGGATTTAACCTCTTGTACACAATCAGTGTTTTGCCTCATAACTGTATCAGCCTAGTTGGTTACATTAGGAAAAGGCCTAAAACTGCAATAGTAGGAGTAACATTCAACACTAGGGTATACTCATAGTGGTCATGTTCAGAAGCTATCCCACATCTCTATGAGCCCCTGGATTGTTTGGCCCTAGCTACTGTTATCTGTCTCTCACCTCTGTAAAAACAGAAGCATTCAGAAATGGTTTAAAACATAAGATTATCATATTGAATTTATTTTCCATGAATCAATTTTGCTTTTTGAATATTGGGCGGTGAGATATTATTCTCTTTCTGTTTGGATGATTTAAGG
The DNA here is from genome assembly GCF_002925995.2 of Terrapene triunguis. Taxonomy (NCBI): domain Eukaryota; kingdom Metazoa; phylum Chordata; order Testudines; family Emydidae; genus Terrapene; species Terrapene triunguis. The sequence continues at coordinate 3,819,921 of NW_020664613.1, read as the reverse complement.
TTGCTGTGAATTTTCAGCAACCAAGGTAATCCCCTCAAAATAAAATAATAATAATAAAAAAAATCTCCATGAGCAGATGGCTTTTGATATATCAAGGTTTTGCCATTTGTTTTAGTGCTTAAAATAAACATTATTTATAAGACCACTTACATTTTGATGTTACTTAATGAGGAATATGCATCATTGATTTGACTAGCTTAAGAGGTCATTTAGAACTTGCCTGTTAACAAGCTGTAATCTGCTGAGCACACAATGACTTTGTTTAAAATTATCTGTTCGGTGCTGATCAATGACAATAATTGTTTTGTACCAATCACTGTTGAAACTTGCTAATTACTTTGAAGGGCATACACAGTTGCCTTTTTTAGAAGTGTTAAAACATTCACCTTGGAATTAAAAAGCAATATAATCATAAAACATTGTATTCTCTTGCAAAAGCAAAATTTTCAGCAATTTTTATGTAGCAAATTTTAATATAAACAGAACCTTTGTGTAAAAGGTTGAAGATACACTTTATTCTCTAAACAATTTGTATTATATAGATTCATGCCCTCATGTAGCCTCTGACATGCAGAATTGAGAACATGGAATCATAGCATTACAAACTTTGAAATCTAGTCTGCTTTCATTTACACTAGCATATATCTAGCGTACTCCAATTGAAGTCCATGGAGTTACCCTGGATTTATAATAGTGTAATAGAGGGCAGAATTTGACACTTGCGGTGAAACACTGAGAGTTTTGCCATTGACTCCAGTAAGGCCAAGATTTCAGCCTTTGTCTTTAAATCTTGAAAAAATTCCATAAAGAGGTTGATGGACCGCACAAACTTGGAGTATCGTGTGAATAAAGATAAGGTACAAAGTGTTGGACAGAGTTCGAAGGATACTGCTTTAAGGAGAGAACAGCTATATGGCAGCCAAGTTACTCCTGCCTAATAGCAGTAGTGAGGTCAAAGATGAAAACATATACTGCATTCACACACTAAAAATTTTGTTTAATCCCAGATCTCTGCAAATATGCCCATTTTCACTATTCCTCTTCCTCTCCTTTTTTTACTCTGCATGGTTGTTGTGTATAAGAAAGTGAATGGGAAAGTGACACAAGATTTACTACCACGTAGTACAGAGGACTATGCCTAATACTTAACTTTTGTTGTTTCCACATGTAGCAGCTTATATAATTATTATTTATTACAGCAGTGCCTAGTAGTCAAAACCCGTTGTGTTAGATACTATACGGATATATAGTAATAGGCAGCCCCTTTCCCAAAGACCCTCCAGTAGGCAGTACCGGCAAGAGATTTTTTAGCAGGTACGGGGTACCGGAGAGACTTGGGGCTAGGCCCGCCACTCCGGAGGGGGCGTAGAGCTGCACTCTGCTCCTTAAAGGAGCAGAACATGGCTAGGGAGGGCATTCATTCTTTAAATGGCTTTAACAGCACAATACATATACTAATAAACTTAAACAAAGCCTTTGTTTAAGTTTGCTAGCATATGTATTGTGCTGTTACCTTGGTCAGGAGTCCTCAAGAGGGGAGGGGTGGGGGGGACGGACGGTGTTTAGGGGCAAGAGCAACAACAAAAAAAGAGAAAAATCCTCCTCCTTGTTTTTGGTAACTGTACAGGGGTGTTCAAATTTTCCAGGCTCCTGGGCAGAGGGACCCCAGTCTTTTGCACGTTAGCTAGTAGATTTAGCCCTTTGGCTTTTAGGTGTCTAGTAGCATTTCTAAGTCCTGTGTGTGGACATTGGGCTGTGGGGATGGGTATTGGGAGGTGAATGGGGGTGTGAGTGATATAAGGCTGTGATATAAGGCTGAGAGTGATAAGTTAGCAATGAGAAGTGTCATATCTAGAGAAAGATCTTAGGTAAAACAGGAGAAGAAAGGAGACAAAATAAAAGGAAGGAAATAGAGAACAGTATGTAGGGAAAGTTACATAAGGATTGGAGGGAAAGAGAAGGCAAAGAGGAAATATACACAGAAGTCAACATGAGAAAACATATATTGATATATATTACAGGAAAGAAAATGTGGAGTGGGAGCAGCCCTCTGCACTAGCCCCCACATTCTCTGAATAGGGGAGGCACAAGCTGCCTCCTCTCTGTCTCTGAATGTCCACATAGGAATTAATCTGGTTTTTTGTCAGCGGGCACTGAAATTACAAGAATTCTTACAACTCTGCTGCTAATTACTTCTTACTTCCATTCCCAAAGAAACAGATATTACAGTGCTAAGTGATTATTTTAAAGTGTTTTAAAATAATCAACATTTTAGAGTCACCATGGTCAGAATTAAGCAGCAGAGCTAGTTTGAGCAGTGTTGTTGATTAAATTCTCGGGACATTATAGTCAGAATTGGGGCCTACAATTTAAAATACCTAGAGCTATGAATCCCCCTCTCCTGATGCTATGTTTAGGAGACCATATGACCTAATATAGTGTATTAATAAACAGGACTACATTAAGGTAATTATTTACATGTAAGAAATTTCCCTTGTCTTTTTTTCTACATAATTCCCATCGGTTTTGTTGGAAGGATAGCATTCTATGAAAATATTATGACTAATTACTTAACAAATAGCCCTATACTGTCTTGCTTCTTAATAATAATGAGTATAGTGTGTAGTCGGCACCTGGCAGGATGATGCCGCTTGCCTGCAGGACCCAGGGAACTGTAGCACATGCAGTGCTACCAGAAACCTCATAGAGAGTCTGATTAAAAAGCCATTGGAGTTAGTGGAAAGTCTTCTACTAACTTCATTGGGCTTAGGATCAGACCCACAGTGTACTGCTGAGAGTGGAGTAGAGCTGGGGTGATACAATGCTACGCACTGTAAATCATTGTAACAGAGGCCACCTCTGGATGTACTTCCTATCCCACTTACAGGACCTGTGCCACCAGGTGCAATGACTCTGGGAGTAGATGCCTGTGCACAGCCTCTTCTCCCTGCCACACCTCAATGCAGGCAATGACTTAAATCACGATTAGCTCATAATCACTGTCATCTCTTGATAACATCTCTAATAATGTTTGCATTTAATATTTAATTCATGCTACAGTTTTAGTACAAAACTTACTTCTCACCATCACTATATTAATGGAAAGACAAATTTACGTATATGTGTGATGTCACTTTTTAAAGCCCCATCACCCTTTGAAAAACATAACGTATTTTATAAGAGTATTGCAAACTGTTTTCACTACTATATTGCATGAAATATACTAAAGTAAAAATATATTTCTTCTAGATTCAGAAAAGATGGCGAGGCTATTATATCCGAAAATATATCCATAATTACTATGCACTGAAGAAATATCTGGAAGCTATTTCTGTGAATAATGAGATTGTCAGGTAAAGATAAAAAAGAGTGATAAAACTTTAATTTCTTCTTCAGAATTAAGTGTGTTGGCGATTAAGGGATTTTTAAAATGTTTGCATTGGAAATTGGTTGTTGACAGTGAAAAATATAAAGACTTAGGTCTACATTCTGTATCCGGTCCCCATACAGAACTTCCATTGATTTCAGTGGTCATTTGCTATTGCCGTGATTCCTACAGAAAACCTGGCAACCGTTAGGGAGCTGGTGTGTAAGACCACTGCCTCTCATGCTGACCAATACGGTCTCATTGTTTCTTTGTGCTCCCATGTCTGTCTGTATCCACCCGTTGTCATTTCTCTTAGAGTGAATGCTTTTTGGAGAAGAGGACTATCTTTCTGTTATGTCAAGTATCAGAGGGGTAGCCATGTTAGTCTGGACCTGTAAAAAGCAACAGAGTCCTGTGGCACCTTTAAGACTAACTGTTAGTCTTAAAGGTGCCACAGGACTCTCTGTTGCTTTTTTCTGTTATGTGTTTGTACAGTGCCTAGCACAGTGGGGGATTGGCCTGTGATTGGGTCTCTGCAATTGCAGCATAAATAAATGATAAAGAAATAATAAATAACAACATTCCCATCCAAATTATTCCCTGGTGTACCTCTGCTGACCTCAGCTTCATCAGAGGACCCTTACATTTTAAGATTTTGTTTTTCTTTAAGACAGGTAATTTACAGATGTCAGAAATGCTTCTTTATTAGAGACATAATAAAACACTACTGCCGGCTCTTTGTAGAGTTCCTTGCAACAGTTGATATAATAAGGCACTGTACATATTTTCATTAACATGATCACCGGGTGATTTACCTTTATATCCCATCTTTTCTTTGCCCTTACTTTGATTGTCTTGAATGACAGAGATCATCACTCTTGCCTGTTAGGGAACTTGGACACTACCGAGGCAATTTTGTAGGTGTTCAAAACAAACAAACAAACTAAATCAACCAAACAAAAAAAAAAACTTACCTATTTTTGTGAGGTAAATGTATCAAGTTGTTTAGTTAAAACCAATTTCTGGAAATCTAGGTCTAGATGACATTGCAAGAGACATAGTTCAGCCAAATTATTTATTATTTTTATTATTTTATTAAAATAATAAAATATTATGCAAGTGTATTATATGAAATAAATAACACAGGTATTTATTTTTAAAACCAGTTTTTAAAAGTCTGTAGTTATTAATGTCCAGTTTTCTTATGTAAGAGTAGCTCTCTACTCTTTTATGGTGCACCTTCTTTATGATAATATGTAAATTATCATGTCTCATAAATATGTTGCTTTAGAAGTAATATAACTGCCTCCATCCACCTTTTGTTTACTGTTCATTTAGACACATATTTATGGATACAAAGCTGGTTCATATTTCAACTACAGAAATCAAATTTGAAAGCAATTGTAATGGTGGAAATTGTATCAACTATATCATCTCTACCTCCTACCACATCCAGTCCAAATTCTGACAAAAAATCCCAGGTTTGCTTTTTTCTGGGCAGTCATATCAGTAAACATATAAATTTAATCACTATCTAGGATTTACTCTTGACCCTGCTGGGAGTCTAAAATGAGTACTTTGTAACTGGATGAACTGCTGAGATGCAGGTCTACTTCCTTGTTTAAAATAGTTCAATCATCTCCTCTTGGTTCCTGAACCTGAAACAAGAGCAAGTAACTGACCTACAAGCCTATGACATATATAGATAAAATAAGATAATGAGAAGTGGCATTTCTACTGTACTGAACATGGATTTATTGCAGTTTATATTTTGTTTTTTCCCCCAATATGACTTTTCTTTGTTTCATACACCATACATTTGGTATCGTACTGCATTATTTTTGTATGTTTGTCTCTTTCATTAAATTCCTTAATGGTTGTTTCAGATTATTAATATGCATAAAGTGTTAATACACTATGTAGATTTTTTTTTCAAATCTTGAGTTGTGGCAAATAGGAGAGGAAATGATTTCTATTTCTTTTAATGTATAGAGCTATTGTTTTGCCTGTCATGTATCAGGTTCATCATAAATGTTACAAATTCAGTCTGCTAGGTTTATTTCTCTTGTTGATATCTTTATACTCTGCTTCTTTGTTTATCTGATTTCTGGCTCTTAGGGATTTTGGGGTCCACGGACAGTTTACCTGTGTGTATTTGAAGCTTTATTTTAGGGTATGTTTTCTTGGTGCTGATCTGTTATTTTGAAGTCCATGTTTTCTAATACTTTTATTCATTATTAGCATTTAATAACAACAATTAATGCTATTTCATCTTTGTGAATTAAATGGTATTATAAATACCAACTCAAAATTTTTGAAAACTGTATATATATGTATTTGTTTATTTATTTATTTAATCACTGAGGCAAAGTAGTGTTACTGTGCACAGGCCACCATGCAACCTTGGATTTAGTTATAGTTCATCTACTCCATAGTTAGTGGTATAGTATTTTATTTTAATACATATGCAAGAATATATTTTCATACTGAGACTAGACGTTTTACAAAGATAAATTAGTTTGATTACTTTAAAGGCTGAGTGTGCATTTGGTAGACGTATACACTTGTCACCTCTTGCCCGATATGCAAAAACTGCCCCAGGTTAAGAACAAGAAAACGATATCATGAAATTAAAAATTAGCCATAGACATGGTAGCATTAATAAAACATTATTAAGTTTGAGTGCAGAAGAACGAACATCCTTTACTTATGACAGAAACTCAAATTGGAAGTCATATTCTCTTTAGCTATTATTGTATTAGATAGATGTTGGTTTTGACTGTTACTTTATGTCTTGTAACATTAAATGTATGATCCAATTGTATAAAAAATAGCTAAATTAATTTCATGACTAATTTCATTAGTATATCCTTCTGTTGACCTTGGTAGCTATTTATTATTAGTCTATCCACTAATTTTTTTTTTTTACTTAAACCCAAATTTGCCCTGCACATTAGAAATAAATTGTACATTTTGTAATGAACTTGTCAACCAAATTGATCAGATACAATACATATTTTGAGTATTGAAAGAGAATCAATGGATTTTCTCTAGAAATAAGTATCACTGCATAGATCTCTTCACAGGCATAAATTAAAAAAATAGTGTGCACTGCCCCCTAGCACCTACCTCATAGAATCCAGCAGGCATGCAATGGGGAACTGTGCCCTGGCCATGTTCTCAACTCAGATAGATTTTCCTCCATCCAGTCAAGAAGTGCTACCAAGCACATTGGCCAGGAAGTGCTGGTCCTATATTGTGACTGTGTAATGCATGGGAGTGCTACTGAAGGTTGGGGAGAGGTTCTCTGCATACTTCCCTCCCCCAACACACCATGTCAGGGACACTCACAATTTAGTTGTAGTTGTAAATATTTATTTAGTGTATATAAAAAACATTTAACCATTTATTACAATACATGCCATGAATAAAAATGCATAGACAAATGAGAACAACTAAGTGCCTAAAGATGCACCCTTATAAAATGATTGATTTTTGCTACAGCTTTACTATTACAGATATTTTGAAAGTTTGGGACAGACTCATTGGTACACTTCTGCAACTTATTAATAAACCTGGCTCAGGTTAAGCCACATTTATGACTGCTTTTCATCTCCAGAGTGAAACAAAGCAGCTGGAGCATTACTGATGAAACTGTTCCTTAATTAACTCATTCATCCTTTAGCTGCTTTCATCAAGACTTTTGCTTTAGTGCTGTGTCAATGGTATTAGAGCTCTGAGCTTCTCCACACAACACGAAAAGTAGCTTTGACACAACACTGAAGCAAACACTTCGGTGGTTAGAGCTATCAACTAGATGGTGTAAATGCACATTAAAGTTTGCCATTACAATCGGTAGCATGAGTTTAGGAAGACTGCTTGAATGAGAAAGCTATGAGTAGTTTATGCAGATGATCCACACACACACAAAAGAAAAAAAAGATACCAAATTGCAACATCATATATGTTCCTTAATTCACATATTTTAGAGAAACGGTGTCACAATTATTTGTCTTAGTTAATTTATATAGGCCTTAGATTATCGGAAAAGTTAATACTTTTTAAACCTTAAAACATTTGCTAAAATTAATTCTTTATTTATATTATGTCATAGTTTTATGGATTTATATCTGCAACATGACAGAGCTAGAGACAATTTGTGTGTATCATTAGAAAACCTAGATTCACAACTCTTATACAAAATAAAACACCCATTTCACTTTTGGCATATCACGAGATATCGGACCTTAAAATCAATATTAGTCCAAGACAGCATATTGCCATGCCTGGTTCTTTGACCAGCTGATTTTAAACGCCTTCTTTATCTGATCCACATTTAGAGGGAAAGAAAGCAACATTTTTGATATTGCCTATAAAGAGCAAAAAAGAGTTTTGGACTATTGAAAACAGTCGTGGCAAAATAGATCAGAGAGTAGAGTGAGGATTAGAAAGTTTAACATACAAAATAAATGCAGCTTATTCCATGATTCTATGGTTGCAGAAAAACAAATATTTGATGGTTATCATGTTGACGTGTGCAGTTTGTATATATCTATATTCCCATTTATTTTAGACACCTACCTTCTTGAGGTTTGCAAGTTATCCTTTTTTAACTAACTTAGTCATGGCAACTACCTGCTTAAATGGAAGCTATGACAGGTTGGCAGATGATATGGTAGTGTGGAGTGGAGAGCAATGGGGACAACAGGAGCTCTTTTGATTCATTTTTGATCAAAGTCAAAAGTTGCAACCTTTTACTCACACTTTCTTTAGCTATGGTTCTTATTCTGTTATTTTTAAAATTAAAACACAGCAAGTAAAGAAAATATCCTATCATTATAATAAATCCATGACATAAAGGCCTGTTTTCCAGTGTTTTTGATGCATGCATAGTAGGTCCTTTATGAATTCTGAGTAGACTAGTGTGAATGCTGGTAAACATTTGGTTGACGCAGCTGTGCTTCTTCCTCTTATTCCTTGGAAGAAGGTATTTTAGAGATGAAAGGCAAAGTCCTAACGTCAGGCTGTGAGGAAGCTGTTAATACAGTTTAGATTTACGAAAGAGGAAGATAGTGTGTATCCCAGGTAGAATGATAGTTTCCCCAAATTTATCAGCAGGATGGATAACGCTGTCAACTGTGAGGCTGCACACTCTTTATGTCTGGGCTGAGCTTGTTTCTGACATCACATTGTAAAGTGAAAGGCTGTAGGCCAGCATTTTCAAACTTGACTTCAACAGGAGAAGGTGTTGCTCAGTATTTCTGAAACACAGGCCACTTTTAAGTAAGTACCCAAGTATGGATTTAAGAGCCTAAGTTTCAGCACCTAGGATTGTGGATTGGGTTTTTTTTGTTTGTTTGCTTACTTTTTTAAGAAGCTACCCTCACCTAGCAGCTGCATCTTTACAATTCAATTGAAATAAAAGCTGTCCTCATTTAGTAACTGCCCTCATTTAGTAGTCATATGTGTTCACCTCACAAACCTCAGGAGAAAGTAAACTTAATAGAAGCTGAGTTTAGAGCCATAGAGTGACATAATTCAATTTAACAGAAATTGACCTAAAATATGATTAAATAATAATAGTAATATAATATGTGAATTTGCATATCACGAATTTGCATACTTGAAGCCATTATTTTCATATGAATTAAAGACAACTGTAAGAATTAGCTCCTATGATATCTGAAGAAAGATTTTTTTAATCTCATGATAATACAGACTTAAGTATTAGTTTTGTATACATAGGTGAAGTCTTATAGTAAATTCATAATGCTAACTGCAGAGCTCCTTCTTCCCCAATGAATTTGCTACAGTGCAGTATACAGTCCTACAAAGCACCAGCTCTGCACTGCCTCTGCTGAAACCCCCAGCACAGAGTGCATTGTAGGGTGGGAGCAGGGCAGGGCAGGCCATAATAAGAAGGGGGCTGAATCAGGGTGGGAGGAGATGTGGCCTGGGCACACCTGCACTCCAGCTATTTCCCACTGCTGCAAACCCTATATCAGGAATTACAAGGTAGGGTAGCCCTAGCATATGCCATAGCCCCCAGCAGCAGCAGAAGAGGAGAGACACAACCAGTCTCCTTAGCAGGGCCAATGAAACCATTTAGGCAAACTAGGCGGCCGCCTAGGGCGCCTAGTGGTTGGGGGCGCCTAAAAGCCCGCTCAGGCGAGGACGTGGAGTGGAGGTGAGCTGAGGCGGGGAAGGCGCAGGGAGGGCCGCCCGCAGTAACGAGGGGGCACACAGGGGAACCGCTCCCAGCCCCAGCTCACCTTAGCTCTGCCTTCTCCGCTGAGCACGCAGCCCCCGCTCTAAGTCTCCTCCAATCGGCGCCGCAAGCCTGGGAGGGGAGGAGAATTAGAGCAGCACCGGCATGCTCAGCGGAGGAGGCAGAGCCGAGGTGAGCTGGGGCGGGCTCCCCAGGCGGGGTTAGCTGCCGCGGGGGGGAGAAATCTCCCGGGGCGGGGTTAGCTGCCGTGGAGGCAGGCTGCCTGGGCGGGGTTAGCTTCCGTGGGGGAGGGGGTGTCTCTCCGGGTGGGGTTAGCTGCCGTGGAGGGGGGGG
>NW_020664613.1:3798364-3809892 GCF_002925995.2 Terrapene triunguis | reverse complement strand
GGGGTTAGCTGGGAGGGGGAGCGCAAGGTGGAAGTTTCGCCTACGGCACGAAACTTCCTTGCACTGGCCCTGCTCCTTAGTGTCAACAAAGGGATGAATCTAGCCCTTGGGCTCATATCTACTTCAGGGACATACTGTGAAATTTAATTTCTTAATGTTTGTACAGTCCTTTGAAGATACAGTAGTAACACTATGCTGTATGAATCCTTAATATTATTGTTTCTTTCCTTTCTGTTTTAATTTAGCTATGTAACATTGGTAACTTATTCTGATTTGCTGAAAAAATTTCCACTACGTTTTCCACAATTTCCCTTTGTAGTTTTTATGAATAAATCATGTTCTGTATTATCTATTGCTGTTTAATGAAAAATAGAAATAGAGCTCATATACTGTGTAGTATCTGAATGTGGATTGGTTGGGAAATCAAATATATATTTGAAAATCCACACATTCAGAAAATGTCCAATACTGCTCATTGAAGTTTCTCTTCTATAGAATAGACACAGTGCACTACCTCATCCAGAAACATTCATAAACCCTTATTTTTTCACAACTGTAAGAGCTGGCAAAATGATTACATGGAGAAATATGTCAAAAAGCAATTAGCATAGGCTATAACTCCCTATGATGTAGTAGAATTAGCATTTTGTTTTATGTGAAGCAATTTCCAATCCACAATAAGCAAATGGACATCACTTCACATAAATTAGCATGGTGGTGCTATTATATCATACGAATTCACAGATGATGTCAGTTTCCAACTGTCTGATTAACTTACAATTCTTTGACTAACTTTGCTACATGTCAGGAGTGAAACTAGAAGTAGGGCAATGGGACATAACTAAATAGAAAAAGAGTAAGATACACATTGCTTTGCAAGACTCTATCATCAGAAAATGGCACCTCATAATCACATTATCCTCAGGCATAGAACACAGTGAGATTACAACATGGCAGAAAACTAGCAACAACAGTGGCAAGATGCTTGGGTTTGGGTTCTTGTATGAGCAAGACAGATAGTTTACAATTCCTGTGTCATCTGACAAACACTGACTTAAAGTTGGCAGCCCTGGCTGAGCTTAGACTTAGCAAGCATCATGGCATATGGAAACTATTGTTATCATCATTAACAGTGATTCACACAAGTGCAGGACTGGGGTAAAGGCTGACATACCACTGGAGCTATTTATTACGCATGTCTTTAATGGTGCATAGAGCCTTTTGCGTGTTCCCTTCACTGTGGTGAATTTCACCTGGATACCAGCATCTGTTTAGCTAGGAAATAAAATAGAAATATTTCATTTTGTGTCAGAAAAATAGTAGTTATCATTTTTAGCCCATTATTCATACTTCACCAAATAATACATAAATAATAATAATAATAAAATCCCCTTTTAATTTTAATAGATTGCTGGGACAGGTATAGAATCCATTAGGCATAAAGATGTCCCATAAAGGTCACAGTATTATTCTGGAAGCTTTGTCTAATAACACCATCGAGGGAAAAAATGTATGTGAATGAGGGTGACCATCAGTGAGGATTTTCGAAAAGATGTCAGCCAAAAGAGGTCATAGAATCATACAAGTTAGCGATGCAAAATATGTATTAGATCATGTTTCCCTGACAATAAAGGAATGTTTTCTATGGAACATTTATGAATCTTTTTTTCCAGACTAGTTTAAAAAATCCCAAGCTTCCACCAATTTCTTTGAGAAAGGCAAACAGCTGACATTCCCAGCTGGGCTTAAGCCACTAACTTTTCAGTTGACAGCTGAATGTGCTGGCCTAATGCACTATAGACATATAAAAAGGTCTAAAGTCTAATGAAACAACTGAAAATGTGCTAAATGAAGATTATTCCAAAGATTTGGGACCTGGTTCTCGCCTCAGGTGCCAGACTGGGGGGGGGGGGGGGGCCCCTAGGACCCAGCGTGTAGAAAATTGTGTCTGCTGCTGGTGCATATGTATTCTCCCTGCTCTAGATGCACAGAGATGGTGGAGTGCTGTGCTGGAGGAAGGAGGGCACAAGAGACATAACAGGCAGGCAGGAGAAAAGGTGAGAGGGAATAACAGAAAGCAGCAGGAGCTGCAGGGAGAGAGAGGAGGAGGAGCCTCTTATGTACCTCTCTAGTACTCCCAGGAGCCTTGACTGATTAACACCAGCTTCTCAGGGAGCTTCCTGTTTCCTGCTGCTTCCCTGAACCCACTTGAGGAGAACAGGCAGTTAACTGAAGTAGTAGGAGCCAGTTAGGCCCTTAAGACGCTGATATCGTTCCTCACTCAGGCCCTGCTACCAGCCTGCTTATTTGTCCCCTTCAACTGAGTGTTGAGAGCCACTCTATCTGGCACAGAACAGCAGTCATGAGTGAAAGAAGAAAACGCCCCTCTGGGGCAGCATTCAGAAAAAGAAAAAAAGCAAAGGAAGCTTTTCTATCTAAGCAGGAAGGAGCTCTCTTGAGATACATAGACACAAATGTTCACGGTGAGCCTTCCGGCCCCAGTGAGGATGTGAGTGGTGAGGAGATGCCTGATCTTCCAGTTAGTCAGAGTGCAGGTGACCTGGCAGCTACTGTAGCATCCATATCTCCATCTCAAATGGATGTAACCATGCACATTCCTGAAGAAAAGTATAGATCAGAGAAGGGTGTGGTGGAGACGCAAGAAACAGCTGCTGCTGAGTTAAGTTCCTTAAGTCTAGGTGATCCAGGACTGTGGAGCCACTTGAGCAGTAGCCTGAGGGACTTCCTTGTAGTGCATGGGCCACAGCAAGTGAAAAACTTCATGTTCCCCAAAGACAATCAAAATAGAAGTTTCCATCCAACACATTACTGGCGTGAAATCCCCAATGGAGACAAAGTGGAGAGGCCATGGCTTATATACTCAAAAACCCAGAATGCTGCATACTGATTTTGTTGCAAACTTTTCCAGTCTAATGTTTCAGCCACATTGGGTTCTACAGGAACAAAGGACTGGAAAAATCTGGCTAGAAATCTGGCATGCCATGAGAAGGCAGCAAATCACCAGAGAGCATTCCATAGGTGGAAAGAGCTTGAGAAGAGACTAAGGTTAAAGGCCACCATAGATGATCAGCATCAAGAGAAGATTGCATCAGAGTCTCTTTACTGGCAAAATGTTGCCATTGTGAGAATGCTTGCTACCCAAAACCTAGCACTGTGTGGCACTTCAGATCAGCTGTATGTGCCAAACAATGGAAACTTCCTTAAAATTGTGGAGCTGATGGCTGAGTTTGATACTATATTCCAGGAGCATCTAAGAAGAGTCACCACCCAAGAAATGTACACACACCACCATGGAAAAACAATTCAAAATGAGATCATACAGTTACTGGCAACAAAAGTCAAACAGAAGATTGTGGCAGATCTGAAGTCAGCAAGATATTATTCTGTTATTCTGGACTGCACACTTGACATCAACTGTATGGAACAAATGACTTTAATGGTACGTTTTGTAACAACAACAGAACCTAGTGAAAATGTCCCTGCAATGGTGACTGTCAGAGAGCATTTTCTAGAATTTATTGACATTGATGATACTACAGGAGCTGGTATGATAAAAGGGGATCTTAAAAAAGCTGGAAGATACGGGAATTGCGATAGCTGACATGAGAGGTCAGGGCTACGATAATGGTGCCAACATGAGAGGAAAGAACAGAGAAGTGCAGACACTGATCCGAGAGTTAAACCCTCAAGCTTTTTTTGTCCCATGCAGTTCTCATTCATTGAACTTGGTGGTCAGTGATGCTGCATCAGCTTCTAGTGAGGCTGATGAATTTTTTAATGTACTTCAAAGCATCTATGTATTTTTCTCTGCATCAACTCATTGATGGCAAATTTTGAAGCAACATCTGGGAACAGCCCCTCTGACACTGAAACCACTGAGTGCCTCACAATGGGAAAGTCGAGTGGAGGCGATAAAGCCTATCAAACACCAAATTGGGAAGATAGATGATGCCATAGTTGCCATTATGGAGGATAATGCTATGACATGAACTGTTCGTGGGAGAACAGTGGTAGAGGGAAATGGAATCACCAGAAACATACTTACCTTCAAATTTCTGTGTGGCTTAGTGTTGTGGCATGACATACTGTTTGAAATAAATGTTGTAAGCAAGAGACTCCAAGGTGTTGACCTTGATATATCTGGAGCAATGGAACAACTGGACAAAGCAAAGTCATACCTACAGTCTTACCGGTCAGATGAGGGATTTCAAAACATTCTGAAGAGTGCACAGAAGTTGGCAGAGGAACTTCACACTGAAGCTATTTTCCCACCCATTCAAGAATACAAGAGTCACCGAAGAAGAAGACATTTTGATTACGAGGCACGGGATAATCCCATAAGAGACCCCAAACAACAATTCAAAGTTGAATTCTTTAACCAGGTGCTAGATTGTGCAATACTGTCAGTTGAAGAACGTTTCATGCAGCTCAAGGAACACAGCAGTATATTTGGGATGTTGTATGATATTCCAAAACTCCTCACTATACCTGAAGAAGACCTACACCAGCAATGCAGGGCACTAGAAACAGTGTTGACACATGATGACATGCGCGATATTGATGCAAATGATTTAGGTGATGAACTGAAAGCCCTTTCAAGATACATTTCAGCAGAATCAACTCCAAAGGCTGTTCTGGAATATATGTGCACGAATAAGATGACCACCCTCTTTCCAAATGCTTTTGTTGCTCTGCGCATACTTCTAACACTTCCTGTAACAGTTACCAGTGGAGAACGCAGCTTCTCCAAGCTGAAGTTAATAAAAACACATCTGCGCTCCACAATGATACAGGAGAGGCTGGTTGGCCTTGCAACTATCTCAATAGAGCATGAGCTGGCCCAGACTGTGGACCTTCAGGAAGCAGTTCAAATCTTTGCAACCAAGAAGGCACGGAAAGCACCACTTTGATTATTCAAATAGATAAAAATGCCAGTGTTTACTATGCAGACAAGAAAAGTTACATTTGCTGTTCAGGTGTTTGAAAGTTAAGTGTTACCTAAAATTTTTGAACAAGGCATTTTAAGTTGTTAGTTCTCCTTTATTGGGGTAGGTAGAAGAGCAGTACCATGAGAGGAGTAGAACAAGAAGATGGCAGAATTGAGAACTTTCAAAGTTTTGGCCCAAGCAAGGAGGCATGGGGGCTCCCCGCCTCAGGTGCCAAAATGTTGTGGGCCGGCCCTGATTGATTCTGTTTTCAACAGGTGCCAAAAATTTTCAGGCAACTTCTTAAAGTTCTCGCAGGTAGAACAAAGAACAAACAACTTATTTACTTGGAATTTTCTGAATTGATCTACTCCACCAATCCAAACCCATCTTTTCAACATGTCTTTGGAATTTCTGGTACTGAAAACAGAGTTGTTGAATATTATTCTCCTATTATTTAAATGAAGTTTTGATGCCCTAGTGCACATGACTTGAGAGATCTATGCCTTTATAAAACTCTAACCTTAATAGCTGTTGGATCCAAACTGCCTGACCTGAAAACCAGAGTCAGCTTTCATTCCAGGATACTATAGTTATAAATAACTTATCTAGTTTGAGTTAGAATGGTAATATATTGTGTGAACAGCCCCCAAGTAATGATGCCCATGGGGCCTGATCCAGCCCCTACTGGACCATGGCCATACTATATATTTAAGCTTCTGTAAGGTATTCACATCTAGCTAAAATAGTCTCTGCAAATATGTATTTTTGCAAGTTCTACTCTACTTTATAACTGGTGTCCAAAAACCCAACCTTCCCAACAGATTCATCATATAAAGACTCTTTGATAGGACAGTATTTTTTTTAACCTTTCTTTTTATAATCATTTAAATCACAGCCTGTCCCGGTGGATAAAATGGACCTTATTTTAATAATGTCACAGTAGTGCATATTGCAAAAAATCTTTTTAATTTTCTGTGTGCATTTAATCATAAAATTGAAAGTCAAAAATTGCACTGGCTAAAGCTAGAGATAGCAGATGAGATATTGTTTCCACTGAACTCATTGAAAGTTCTTTCTGATTTCAATGACAGAAGAATAGCAACCATTGCAGTTAGGCAATATGTGGAATTCCCCATGCAAATTCTGCCAAATAACTCAGTCCAACTCTGCAGCATCTCTGTTTTCTAGTCCTACTGGCAGGGTGGATAAAAATCAATGCTTTTTTTTTTTTTTAAGAGTCCGGATTTTTTAAAATTTAAGTTGGATTTTTTAAAATTTAAATTAAATGCAAGTTTGTATATTTAAAAATAAACCTATTTAAAATTCAATTTGAAACTAACAACCCAGGTTAAGGCCTAAATCATTTAAATTACATGTTTTCCGCTAAGTTTTAAAGGAAGTCAGTCACCACTGAACTGGTGGAAATCACTAACTAAGCACCTGGAACCAGAATTTGTTAAAGTGCTAAACCAGCTTTTGACAATAGTAGCCTCTTTTTCAGGTGCAGAGAGAATATTTTCTTAATTTCAGTTTATTCAATTAGTTAACTTTAATGACTAGTTAATTGAAAGTTAAGAAAGCAACTGGAAGTTGAAAAAGCAGCAACACTTGTTTTCCTCTTCCAATCTATGAACAAAAGCAATGTATGGGAGGATGAGATCTTTATTTACTTTATCTACTTTTCTTTATTAGTTTTAAATGCAAAACATATTTTGATTAAAAAAAATTCTTACATATTCACCACCCATTTAAGGTCATTTTGGATTTTAAAATATGCTGCCTTGTGAATTTTTAATTGAATTGGAATTTCCATCCAAAAAGATCTTGAGATAAACAAGTAAAAAATTAATCATCTCATAAATAAGAAATGCATAATTCACCATTTTCTAGCATAATAAAAACATAAAAATTAAGAATTAGAATAAATGTAAGTTAAGATATACAATTGCTTAAATAAATGTTTATAGATATAGTGTATTTGCCTGTATAGCAAAAAGTACCACCAAATTTAGTGTAAAGTCTATATATAGTTGCAAATCAACATGTTTTAATGCTTATCAGCCAATGAAAACTAACCTTTCTTTGTAGTGTACCAGCCCATTTTGGGCAATAAGGAGTAACTCATCAGCTAGAAAAATTTCATTGCTATCACATTTTAGGAACATATCTGGTGGTGATCATCAGGATGGATGTAGATGCGGGAAGTGATACAGCTTTTCTATATTATGTAATGTTTAAACATCATCGGGCAGCCAATCCAAAAAAATTGTTAAATTACAAAAAGGGCCCTAGCTCATAGAAACATAATTTAATTTTGACCAAAATGGTCAGAAAGCTTCTAAATACAATTGATAATGCACCTATGTACTCAAAATAGTACTATTTTGGAAAGTTTGGGAAATATTTAGCCCTAAGTGATCTATTTTATGCATTTTTCCCTACTTTTTTTTGCCTTCAATTAATGCAAACGTTTGTAGTCACATGACAGTATGAGCTTCTTTTTATCATGTAATAAATCACATTTGTCATTATTTGTAGAATAGACTGATTTGAGAAAAAAAATTCTGTCTGCTATTTTTATGAAGTTATGCAGATAATAAGACCTCTACTCCCTAATTATAAAACATATATTTTATGTTATCTGCTTGGCCGGAGACAGATGTTTAAAGCACACATGGCATGTGTAGGAGGTCGGGGCCATCTCTCCTCACCCGTCTGGGAGGGGGGCCATGCCCCCTCACTGCAGTGCCTCTGTAGGGGTCAAGTTCAGTGGGAATTTGCACCAGCAGCTCGAGCCCTCCAGCAGGGCAGAGCACCAAACAGTTAGGTAGCCCTGGCCTGCAGCTGGGGCAGAGCAGCAAAAGAGTCTCGGAGCCCAGGCCAGGCAGGGCGGGGCACCACCCAGTTAGGGAGTTCTGGCCTGCAGTCAGCGCAGAGCAGCAAAAGAGTCTAGGGGCCCTGGCCCTCAGGTAGGCGGGGCACCAAACAGGGAGGTCTGGCCTGCAGGCAGGGGAGAGCACCAAGCAGTCTAGGGACTCAAGCCCTCCATCAGGGCAGACAGTAAATAGTCTAGGGGTTCAGCTCTCTGGCTGGGCAGACAGCAAATAGTCTGACATCCTAGCTCTGGCGGACAAACTCGGGTCTCTTGGCCTAAGGTGGGGAATCTGTCACCCCAGGGGTGGGGTATCAGGGGGTAAGGAAGACCTGGGCCCACCTGACTCCACCGGGTCCCAGGCCAGGGCCCTAGCAGTAGTGGAGTGTTCCGCTACTGGGTCAGCGGGGATCCGCCTGAAACATGCTGACCTAGTTTAAGGCCACAGTACAACTGGACTATTGTCTGGTTCCCCTGGGCTACTTCCTACTCTCCCGCTGTGGGGTACCTAGGTCTCGGGGTCATCATCCGTCTCCCCGGGGTCCACAAATAATCACAGCCCTGACAGCTCCTCAGCATCCCCGGCATCCAGCAGTTCCTCCAGGGCTTTGGCACTGTAGTGGTGTCCGTTGGGCTCAAGCAGCAGGCGGGAGAAATCCTTCTCCTCTGGCGGCTTCAGCCCAACTGAGCTTGAGAGCCTGCCCTTTATATTTCTGGTTCCTGTCCCTTCCATCTGTTTCCAGTATGGTGGGCCTGGCTCCGCCCACAAGAGGATGGGTGAGGGAGTCTCCCAATCCATGAGGGAGAGAGGCCACGCCCCCTTGCTACACAATACAACTGTAATTATCTTCTTACTACCATTGAATACAATGACAGTACGTGTAAACTACTTATATAACAGTAATGACACTTAGTAGAAGGCCTGTAGACTATCTTGTATGAATATATTGTGCGAATAATGAACTATATAACTCCTGCATATAACTATGAGCAATAACCCTTCAAGCTATATTTACTCACAGAAATAGTCACCGTAATTTGCTGATAGTTGAAACATTTCTATTCACCCTCAGAATCTGTGTCCGATGTGTTTAATACTCTGTTGCTACACTTGTCACTGTCACAGTCGCATGCATCAGAGCACACCAAATCTTCGCCGTAGCATTTGCATCTCCTTGTTGCACAGTTACAGGTGAGGATGGCTTCTGGAGCAGGTGACAGCACATCCATGTGAGAAATAAGATGTTCCCTGCTATGTATCACCCATCCATTGTTGAGTGGGGACACTTGAAGATATTGAAGTGATGCATGATTTCATATGCATTTTGGTGGCAATTTCTCGCTTGTTTTGTTCTTATCAAACAACTCATAGCATACATTATCCAGAGGTGCTTACTTACCACAGTAAATTAAAAATACCAGTGAGATAGACTGCCTCCGTCTCTTCCTCTGTCTAAGATGCACTGCTCCCAAGACATTTCAAGCCCTCCGTGAGCTCTGGGTCCTCACCTGCTGTCTTCAGCCATCTCTGTTTTTCCATGCCACTGAAAGATGAAGTGGAGTCACATCCACTGACAGAATGAATGGCAGCATGAGACACAGATCTGTTCCCAGCTCCATAGCCACTTTATGCGTTGGAATGAATCTCTTCATTTGGCCAAGACCAATTTTGAAATAGAATTAATCTACCCCAAGAATAGAGCAATATCTTGGGCACAACATCTGAGTCCAAGCCCCACATTAGCACCCTATTTATTCTGAGTGTTTGCTTTGTGTAAGCGGGGGAATGGTCCCACTATTGTGGGGAACTTTCCTGGTTTCTGCACTACCCCAGTGAAGTGGGTTAGTGAAAGGATCTGAGTCCTCGCTCCCACTTCCTTTACCCAGAGGCCTCCCTGCCCTTGAGGACTCCCCTTCCACTCTCCTGTCTGGCAGAGTCCTAGTAAACCCTGACAAGGCTGGGCCCAGGATTCCTGGGGGTCTCGACCCCCAACCCTGCTGTGGTCACCCAGGACAGGGGCTAGGGTGTCCCCACTCCAGGGTACTCTCTTTGCACTGGGCACCTCCCTGACCCACTGATCATTTCATACAATTTAAAGCAAATACAAGTTGTTTAATTAACAATTAATTTAAAAAAAGAATAAGGAAAAATGGGAAAAGTTAAAGGAAAACACATCACCCTGCTTTGTGGCAGGGAACATCACAAACAGTGTCTCTGGAATGTCAGGGCAGTTCACAGTCTGTTCCTTGTAGGTCCCAGGCTCCTTCTCAGGCCCTGGCTGTGCTGCAGAGACACTGCGGGTTGGACACTTGCTCTGGCGGTGGCCACACGCTCTCAAGCTCTAGGTGGCAGGACCCTTTTTCCCAGCGTTGCCCCCACCCTGACAGGGTTACGATCCCCCTCCAAGTCTGGCCTGCAGAGCCTCTTGGCTGAGGCGTCTCCCTGTGCTGGGCCCACTGCCCAGGGTCCCCCTCCTCTCCCCAGCTGCTCACCGCACCCAGCTCCCGACTGCTCCAGCCCCAGCTCCACTCTGCCTCAGCACGGCTGCTGCTGCTGCTCTGCCTTCAGCTCCCTGGGATGCTTCTCTGGCCTCTCTGGCTCTGGTGGCTGCAGCTCTGCCCCCAGGGCAGGTCTGCTCTGCAGGCTGCTTCTGTGACTCTGCTCCCAGCTCTGACCTGCTTCCTGGCTGCTTGTCTAGCCCCTCTGGCTCTGGTTGCTGCAGCTCTCCTCCCAGGGCAGGTCTGCTCTCTCTGGGCTGTGCTCTGGCTTTTGGTGCTGCAGCTCTGCTTCCAGCAACTTAGCTCGGGCCCCTGCTCTCTCCTTAGCTCGGCCCCACTCTGTCTGACTCAGGCCATTCCAGTTCACACGGAGGACGGGACCCCCTTGGCCTCCTGACTCCCTGATTAGCCTGCCCGCCCTGTCAATCAGGCTGATCTGGAGCATTGGCCTCTCCCCACTGTTCCCAGGGACTGTCAGTCTCAGGCACCTGATTTCCCATCGACCCTACCCCTTTTAGTGCTGGGAGCTAGCCAACCAAAACACCCCCACTGAATGTTAGTAAGGGGGCAATAGTCCCCTTACATTTGCATGAGCAACATGCAAGAAAATGTGTGAATCTGCTTCCTCATGATCTGCTTCAAATTCTGGTAATGCAGAATGGTTGCCAGACACTACTATCACTGCTCATGTGATGTCATCAACCCACCAGCAAGGTATACACAATGACCAGATGACAATCTCTGTTCACACTTCACAATCTAGTCACTGAGGAGAAGGTTTGCAATGTTTGATTTATTCTTTGAATTTGATATCATCTTTCAAGTTTGCTTTTATAATGGTGTTAACACAATGGAATTCCAAATGTCTTCCTTTTGGACATTCCGCCTGTGAGCTCTCTCACCAGATTTCATTGATTCTTCAGTTGCATAATTGTCACCACCAGCAGTGTATTGAAATTTAAGTCCAAGGATAATGTTCAGCAGCCAATCAGACAGCTCCCACTTGGCAGTATTAGTGCACACAATTTGCAGAAACATCATGAGGTCAAAAATAGTGTTGGAGAAAAACTGAGTTCTTACTTTTTGTTTGGGTACAGCAAGTCAGATGCTTTATTAACTTTCACAATTGTGCAGAGGGAGAGAGCTAAGCAGGTTTCTTTTAACAGTAAACAATTACAGCAAACATTTATACCTTTTGTTACAGACAA